>NC_041389.1:472632328-472708458 GCF_002162155.2 Triticum dicoccoides
CCCACCCCTCCCCCCACTCCTCTCTCTCTACATTTTAGAGAAAAAATTAGTAGAGCAAAAGTTAGTTTATAGCAAAAAAATTAGTTTAGAGCAAAGGATGTTAAGTAGTAGATGTTAGAGCAAAAATTAGTTTAGAGCAAAAAAATTGTTTTACAGCAAAAGTTAGTTAGGGCAGTAGGGTTTAATTAGGGTAGATGTTGCTTGTAGTATATAGTGATACTAGTATATGTTAATTAGGTTAGGGCAGTACTGGTACTAGTAGATGTTAATTAGATGTTTTTCAGCTAGGGCAGTAGAGTTTTGCTAGGTTAATTAGATTAGTAGTGCTGCTAGTAGTAGTGGTACAGTAGGTTAATTAGGTGAAGTTAAATGAATAACCTAAATGAATGAAATTAGTAGTTAACTGAATTTTTTTTCCTTTCATCATTATAGAGCACTAAAGTTAACTGAATTTTGTTCTATTATTAGTTAAATGAATTTTCTTCTACACTTTGTTCTTGAATTAGCTTGTGAAATTTGGACATGTGGTTGCTCGTGTATATTTGGACATGTGTTGCCGTGTCGAAGAGGGATATTTGAACATTGTTTCCAGGGAATGAAGCTGAGTGGCCTATGTTTTGCTGGAATGTTGATTCATTTCTGTTCCGGCAAATTTCAGGTTCTCGATTTTTCCACTTTTTAGCAAAGGTCATGCCGAAATTTTCCGTGAATTTTGGCATGACTTATGCTACAAACTAGGACATATCGAGTGCCCGGGATTTGCCGCACCGGGAAGGAGTCAACGTTCCTGCAAAACAATAGGCCTTTTTATGTCATTATTCATTTTATTAGGTCTAGTATTAATTGACTAGATTTAATCGTAGGAAACATGGCTAGCAACGATGAAGGACAGGGTTCTGGTGATTGCGATGACGTCTACTGGGCGGCAAACGAATTTTTGAGCCTTGCCGATGATCAACAGATGTTGTTGCTGGGCCCACGGTGGCATCGGGGACTGAGACCGACACACAGACCGGTGCTGAGACTAAGACCGGCACTAAGACTCAGACCGGCATCAAGACCGGCGCTGCCTCGGGGAGCGGAGCCAGTGTAGAACCAAAAGCAAAGAGGCAACGGCTTCCTAACAAACTCAGGACTACTAGACCGGTGGTCACGAAGGTGGACGACGGCATTTTTTAGTCAAAGGCGCCCGAGGAAGAGCACAGGTGCTACGTGAAAGCACAAGTGCTCCCTAGGTGGTTTTGGTAATTAATGACAACATATCTCTTGTTGGACTAACACTTTTATCTAGTATGTTTCAGATAAGTTCAACAATGGAGTGGCATGGACTAAAGGATGTGGGAACTCCTTCAAGATGCTAAGGACAAAGGATTGGCTCAAGCTTCAAGCTCAAGACTCTTCATTTTACATTTCAGTGATCCAAGATCACATTGAGTCTATAGGAAAATCCAATACTATCAAGGAGGAATGAGGTGTTGCTTAATGAGCCTCTTGCCTCAAAGTGCTTTGTGATATGCTCCAAATACCCTCAACTACTTTCCCACTTCCACACATATGTCCTAAACCTAAAGTCAAACTCGGCCCCACTGATTCTTTCTATCCGGCGCCATCGAGTTTGGATGTCTTAGCCACTGCCACAAACCCTAGGCAAATCGGTCTCACCGATAGGGATCTCGGTCTCACCGAGATGGGATTGTAATCTCTCTGTGTATGTCCATTATCAAAATCGGTCTCACCGAGTTTGAGCAATCGGTACTACCGAGATTACAATGCAAACTTTCTGGTTGACTCATTATCAAAATCGGTCCCACCAAGTTTGATAATCGGTCAAACCGAGTTTGCCTGACCAACTCTCTGGAAAGCTTATTACCAAAATCGGTCCCACCAAGTTTGTGTAATCGGTCTTACCGAGATTACGTTATGCCCTAACCCTAACCGAATCGGTCCCACCGAGTTGCATTTCGGTCCCACCGAAAACCCTAACGGTCACATTATTTGCTAAATCGGTCTGACCGAGTTTAACGATTCGGTCCCACCGAGTTTGGTAGATTGTGTGTAACGGTTAGATTTTGTGTGGAGGCTATATATACCCCTCCACCTCCTCTTCATTCGTGGAGAGAGCCATGAGACTGAACCTACACTTCCAACATCCTATTTCTGAGAGAGAACTACCTACTCATGTGTTGAGGCCAAGATATTCCATTCCTACCATATGAATCTTGATCTCTAGCCTTTCCCAAGTTGCTTTCCACTCAAACCCTCTTTCCACCAGATCCAAATCCTATGAGAGAGAGTTGAGTGTTGGGTAGACTATCATTTGAAGCACAAGAGCAAGGAGTTCATCATCAACGCACCATTTGTTACTTCTTGGAGAGTGGTGTCTCCTAGATTGGCTAGGTGTCACTTGGGAGCCTCCAACAAAGATTGTGGAGTTGAACCAAGGAGTTTGTAAGGGCCAGGAGATCGCCTACTTCGTGAAGATCTACCGCTAGTGAGGCAAGTCCTTCGTGGGCGACGGCCATGGTGGGATAGACAAGGTTGCTTCTTCATGGACCCTTCGTGGGTGGAGCCCTCCATGGACTCGCACAACCGTTACCCTTCGTGGGTTGAAGTCTCCATCAACGTGGATGTACGATAGCACCACCTATCGGAACCATGCCAAAAACATCTGTGTCTCCAATTGCGTTTGAATCCTCCAATCCCTTCCCTTTACATTCTTGCAAGTTGCATGCTTTATTTTCCGCTGCTCATATACTCTTTGCATGCTTGCTTGCTATATGTTGTGAATGTTAAACTTGTGCCTAAACTCCACTTAAACTTTAAAGAAACTTAAAAACTGCAACTTTGGCTCTTAGTGTCTAATCACCCCCCCCCCCTTTAGACACCTCTTCTCAAGGTCCTACACTACGGCAATCAAATAGGCTGCACCGTACGGACAACCGCCACCATCAACAATGAGAAACTACAAAAGATAGATAATATGAGGCCCTCCCTCCTAAAGAAGTTTCACCAGATATTCTTGTTCCCGGGTCGGAATGAAAAGGATTATAAAGATCCAGACAAGGACCTGGCAATGAAGAAGATAAACAAACACACCATGACCAAGTTTAGCGACGCGTTGGCCGCCTGGAAAACAAGGGTGAAAACAAGGATCATCGACAAGAAGGAACCCTACTCCGAGATTGTAAAGGATAATCCGACAATCACGGAAGAGCAGTTTCAAATATTCAAGGCGACTTGCGAGGCTGAAGCTGCCCAAAAAAAAGTCTAAGTACATGAAGGGGCTTCAAGAGAGGAACATTGGGAACCACCACCTCGAAAGCCGTGGTTACGGCGGGAAGAGGTCCAAATGGGCCAAGGAGGACGCGGAAGCCGCGAGTCTGGGCATCCCAGACCCCTTAGCGGAGTTCACCGTCCCGCAGGAGCGTGACGTCCTAAGGGCCCGGCACCATTGGGACCCAGTGAAGAAGGTTTACGAGATAAATGCGGTCACGACGGAGTTCATTAGACTGCTGGTAATTTTAGTTTCTAATCAATTCGACTACACACGTTAGTCATATTTGTAAACGATCCTTGTGCCTTTTGCAGAGAGAGCAGCACAGGATTGCGGCCGAAAGCGACTCGCCGTCTGAGGCATTGGCGAGGCCCAAGTGGGACACTCCATTCAACTGGGCGTTGAACATATTGAAACGACTCCTGGTGGAGACTCGACCGTTGTATGGACGCGTGCACGGTGTCAGAGACGGCGCCACATGGAAGAAGTACTATCGTGAGACCACGGAGGAGAGAAAGGAAAGACGGAGGTTAACTGAAGAAAACATCGACAAGAAGGTTGAGATTGCGGTTGAGAAGAAATCATCTCAGACAGTCGCAACAGCGGTAGCTGCCGCAAAACAGGTGGTTGTAGATATGTCTACTACTTGGTTCCGGCCGTTTTCAATTGGACCAGGCAAAATCCAGAAAAAAATGCAGCGGACTTTCCCCTTGCTGACTTCTTGGGGAACGTTGCACCAGCACCTGCTCCCGCACCGGCTCCCGCACCTGCTCCCACACTGCCTCCAGCACCGGCTCCAGCACCGACGTGCTCGGCGGTGCTTCGCCTTTGGCTGAGCTCGACGCCCTCACCGTATCTGTCACATCGGCCCCCTTCAATAAATGTATAATCTCCAGTTTTCGTTGCCTTTCGGATGTCTCACAATGCAGACTTTTCTTTGCAGGCCAACAAAACCCCATGCACCATATTGTACACCATCGGCGACCAGAAGGTGGACGTGGGGAAGGCGACGATAATGGAGCCGAAGGAACCATTGTTCCACAGCCGGCCGATGCCCCTGAACGTCTTCAAGGTTTCCGTGGCCAGTGTCAAACTGGGCCATGAGAATTTGCCTCCTCAGATACTAGTGGGGGATGACGACGAGACCCCGCGGCGGCTTGGTGATTGTTGCAATGGATGGGTCCTCTTGTGGACAAAGAGTCTACTTCGTCTGGAGGCGGCCGAGAGCACACCCACGAGCACGCAGCAGCAAGGATGAACATCAACACCCCACCTACCCAATTAGCGCCGGGTGTTAGGTTGGGTGATAGCGGATGAGGTAAGGAAGAGGCTCCATTAGTCGCTGATGACGTCTCCATGGATTAGGATGAGGATGACGATGGCACTCAACAGTATGTCTATACTAGCGCCTACTCAGGGTTTGAGCGTCATGAGTCGGTGCCTGAATTGCCGTCTCCGGAGGCTGAACGTATTATGGACGACCTTCCGGTAGTAAAGAAGTTTAGGAAGAGAGTGAGGAAAGGCAAAAAAAGCTGATTCTATGATCCAGCTGCCTCGGCAGCCTCGACTTCGGGACCGTATAGATATCCCCGATGCGGATAAGTGGCATATCCCTGGTCAACCAATCCTACCTGCAAGAGCGCTAGGGGCCAGATACGGCGATCTAAGGAGACTTCATGACGATGTGTTGCGGATAGAGAAAGGCCTCATCGCCTCGAAAGATCCAGGATACCCACTCTACGTGGTTAAAGTTCCGCGGAAATTGCCGTACGTCGACTGCTTCCCCATGGATAAGTTCTTCCTTCGGTTCGATTACATATTCAACATGTTTCACGTGAAGAAGCTGGATTTTACGTTTATCCGCCTTTATGCCTTGCACATGAACTACATCATCGGGCTTGAGCAGATACCTTATATCTGTGTCGCTGACCCGTACTACATGCACGAGGCCTTCTTGGGAGTCTGCACAAAGCATCGTGAATACGCGAGGGAATACATCGTCAGTTTCATGCTCGCCAATAAGGACAAAGAGGCGATTCTCGTGCCTTATCATCCCGTGTAAGTCATCCGCGCGGATATCCTTCCTTCGGTTTCAATCATTCATTTGAACGGTGGAGGCTAACTAATTTGAGGTGTACTTATTTTGTGCAGCGGCGGGTGCACCGTCCTCATCATCCTCTACCCCCGATACTCCCACGCTCTTTACTTGGATTCGTCGAAGAACATTCACAAAAAGGATTACACCCACATCATGTTCTCGACAGTGCTATGTTTTACTACCAATCACTGGGTGGAGAGGTCAGGGACAAGAAGAAAAGGGGCGGCAGGGTCGCCTTCGGCCATAAGACCGACTTCTGCTGCATCCAGCAACCGAGTGATTCTCTTAATGATGGATTCTATGTCCTACACCACATGCTGGAGTACAGACAGGATCACCAGAACCTTCGCATGTCACCTAGATCCGGCGATGCCCATATTCTGCAATGGGCAAAGAACATAGGAGATATCGAGGATCATCGACTTTGAGCTGAGTTCTATCACATCCAGCGCGAACTTGCCCAAATGATCATGAAGGAGGTCGTCGAAAAAACAGGGATGTTCTACGAAGAAGGACAGATGTCGCGGGAAGACGTCCGAACATGGGTAGCCTCTCAGCGTCTTGACATGAAGCCTTTCACTAAGCTCGGGGACTATCTCCCTGACCTCGATGGATGGCACGACATGTTGGAGTGATTGTCGATATATGACAATATGTCCGTTTAGTCCATACTTTCTGTATGACAAAACTTTGAGTTATGCGCGGCGAAACTTTATTTGTGATGTAATTAAACCGTCCTCCTCCTCGACTAGCGAAGATCACTCTAGTTAGGGCATTTTGGGTACGATGAACTTTGTTATTTATGCTTATGATATGTTGTTTCTATTTTTGCCAAGTCTGTCTCTTTCTGTTGCTCAACTATATATATTGCATATCATCGACTCATGTGACGATGCAGGTGCATAGATCATCGATGGCGAAGAAGTGCTACGCCAGGAGTATATATATGACGAGTGGCCGGAGTGTCAGGCCCAGGTGTACAGCTTTTCGGTTTCCGAGCGACAGGGAGTAGTTAGTTTAGGTTCATGCTAATGTGAGAGAGGGATACAAACTCATGTACTGCATAGTTCCGCTCTCACTCAAAGTGATAGCTCTTCTCGCGTATATCATTGTTTAGATGGATGACAATGTATTTGCAAGTAATCGATACTTGTATCGCTACTTCCGAGATGATGACGAGAGACCACTTTGTGTTGGATGATGATTATGATGATGACATGATTTGATGAGACTAGTTGTATGTATATGCTATGATTACATTTGTATAAAGCATATTCAAATACAAAACAAATATGCAGGAAAAAAACTAATAAAACTAGTAGTAGCGATGGGCAAAAGTTAGCAGTAGCGCCGCCTTACCAGTAGCGCTGCCCTGTAAAAAGCGCTGCAGATAATATTAGTAGCGCTCTTCACAGAAGTGCGCTGCAGCTATCCATGTATAGCATTAGCGTGGGATGGCAGGCACTACTGCTACACGTTAGCTGTAGCGCCTTATCAGTAGCGCATAGCCCCGCGCTACTGATAGGCCTAAAACCCGCGCTGCTGCTAGGCTTTTCCCTAGTAGTGTTATGCCCTAACTCTAACCATATCGGTCCTACCGAGTTGCATGTCGGTCCCACCGAAAATCCTAACAGTCACTAGATTTGCTGAATCGGTCCGACCGAGTTTCTCAATTCGGTCCCACCGAGATTGGTAAGTTGTGTGTAACGGTTAGATTTTGTGTGGAGGCTATATATACCCCTCCACCCCCTCTTCATTCGCGGAGAGAGCCATCAAAACATGCCTACACTTCCAACTTACATTTTCTGAGAGAGAACCACCTACACTTGTGTTGAGGTCAAGATATTCCAATCCTACCATATGAATCTTGATCTCTAGCCTTCCCCAAGTTGCTTTCCACTCAAATTTTCTTTCCACCAAATCCAAATCCAGAGAGAGAGTTGAGTGTTGGGGAGACTATCATTTGAAGCACAAGAGCAAGGAGTTCATCATCAACACACCATTTGTTACTTCCTGGAGAGTGGTGTCTCCTAGATTGGCTAGGTGTCACTTGGGAGCCTCCAACAAGATTGTGGAGTTGAACCAAGGAGTTTGTACGGGCAAGGAGATCGCCTACTTCGTGAAGATCTACCCCTAGTGACGCAAGTCCTTCGTGGGCGACGGCCATGGTGGGATAGACAAGGTTGCTTATTCGTGGACCCTTCGTGGGTGGAGCCCTCCGTGGATTCGCGCAGCCCTTACCATTCGTGGGTTGAAGTCTCCATCAACGTGGATGTACGATAGCACCACCTATCGGAACCACGGCTCAAAAATCTCCATGTCTCTAAATTGCGTTTGCACACTTCAATCCTATCCCTTTACATTCTTGCAAGTTGCATGCTTTACTTTCCGCTGCTCATATACTCTTTGCATGCTTGCCTGATATGTATTGTGATTGTTAAACTTGTGCCAAAACTCCACTTAAACTTAAAGAAAATAAAAATTGCAACTTTTGATACATAGTGTCTAATCACTCCCCCCCCCCCTCTAGACACCTCTTCTCGATCCCTTTCACTGATGCTATGCAGAGTGAAGGCGAAGAGCTAGCGGGGAGGACACCAACTGCCTCTTCGTAAATTTATTCCACGTCGTCGTTCATGTGGACGAGGCCGGAAGAACCGAAGGCGTTGGCGGAATTTGAGGAGGACGAGACGATAGGGATGATGATGGCATCATTGTTGTTTGTAATTGAGAGCATGACGGTGATGGGTACTGCGTGTGGGGGATGAAGGAGGTGAGTCAGCTGGGTGCACTCCTACTAGTGCTATCGATGGCGGCACTATGCTTCAGCCTTGTAGCGGCAATGTTGGAGGCAACTAATAGTAGTGTGCTATTGCTGGCATGGTTTAGATTCTGCCAGCCACTGGGTGCACAACTAGGCGACATTCCTGGAAGGGATGTGCTACATGCCCGACTGTGATGGCGATCGCGTCTACTACATATGTTTCATCACTGCAGCGGTTCAAGCACATTGACCGATTCAACCCCAATGATCACTATGCCAAGCCCAACCTCGTCTTCTTCATACTTGTGTGCCCTTTAGGGTCCCATGTATGTCTAGCACGAGTTGCATATAGGTTCAGTCAGCCTGCAGCGTGCCTACGTGCACCAGTGTTGGATTGGAGGAAGAAGGTCAAGTTGTTCGAGAAAGCCCAACCATGGGGAACAAGACACATAAGGAGAGTGACCAATGAGAGGATGACCATATACATTTTGGTGACAAAAATTATTTGGAGTTGATGCTTTCTTTTCTTCTCTATGCACAGAGTGTTTACTTTCTTGAGCTATAGTTTTGGATTGTTAGTATTTGAGCCATGTTAAGGCAAAAAAAATGTGTCCCATGTTTTTGAATACCCATAGATGAGCCCAGGCTCATCTGCACCCGTGTTGAAGAGAAAAATAAAACAAATACTTGAAAAAAATTAGCTTATTGCATGGTAGATAGTTAGGTGTGTGAGGTCCACTCCAATTATCTATAAGTATATCATATATTTTTATGTTGATGAAATCATAACTTTTGAAGGTGTAGATCAGTAGAGGACTTCTTGAAAAGGTTGATCATTACTCTCATTCACTTTACAATTTCTATCATGAGACGCATGCTTCACTTTTCAGTTCGACCCCCTACAAAATATTGTAGGGTGAATAAACTCACCTCCTAAAATAATATTGTAGGGTGAATAAATTCCAAAAAGTACGTGGCATAATCACTGGAATTATGGTGTTATGAGCTAGAAGATTTAAAAAAAACACGTCATTTAAGAATTATACATATTTATACCTCTAACAGGGAAGCATGTGTTATATTTGTGCTGCTAAGATTCGGTTTTCCTATCCCGCAAAAATAAAATTGGAGAGATCTAGAATGATGTATTTATTTGTTTTAGCTCTATGGATACCAACATCATTATAGTTCTTTCAAAATAATGCATTTGTATGTAAATTTTAAAAAGCTCGTAGCAACGCACGGGCATTTAGCTAGTATAGTATAGTATTTCAATTGAGTGAGTGTAATGTGTTTTCTGAAATGAGTGAAATATATCTTTTGAAAATGAGTGTAATGTGTTTTTTGAAATTGTGAAATCTATTTTTGGAACGAGTGAAATTTGTTTTCTTAACTGATTTTTTTAAATGAGTGAAATCAATTTTTTTTGGTGCGGGGAAATATGTTAAATGGGTTATTTCAAATACATTCAAATGATTATTTAAAATATATGAAATTGGTATTTATGAAATACATGAAACATATTTCAATGTGTTTGTCAAGTTGTTTATTCAATGTGCGAAACTGATGTTTGTGAAATACAACTAGAACTGAAATATGAAAGCTATAAAATTCAAATTGTTCAAAATATATCCAAGATCGGTCTTGTTTCAAAGGTCTTGTCGCTCTGAATTCAAATATATAATTTTTCCAAAAACAGAATTTAGATTTAAAGCATATTTATCATTCAAATTTTTTCCAAAAAATTTAATGGACGTCTTGCGGTGGGAGAGAGGAGGATAATATATGTACATGCATACAAAGGTCCTATCCCCCGACAAAAGCTGCTGCATGCAAAGGGACCCGCACATGTATTACCAATATATAGAGTTGGGGCTGTAATTACTAGTTTATACAGACAAAGGCCACATGAATCTTGACGAAATGGACAAATGATGGATCCAACACCGATACATCCCGCCTCCGATAAAATTACTTATTCGGTGGCCGGGCGCTCGCGGGGCTACTCGGCGGCCGGGCCGCCCAGATCCCGGCATCAGTTTCGTCGCTGTGGTCCATGTCCACGATATCGTAGTGGTGGTCGACGACCGAATCGCTCCAAGGCCCGCTCTCGGGATCAGAATCGCAGTAGTGCACACGTACCTGTTGACGACCGGCTCGATCTGTTGACGACCTTATTTGGTGCAACAATTAATTCCTACATATACGTAAAAGTTACTTAAGCCTACGCAATCTTCCTAACCTCTCCCTCCGGCCCTTTTTAATCTACATATGAATTTTGCTCGAAGTCAAAGTATCTCTACTTTAATCAAACTTAAATAAAAATTTCAACACTCACAATGTCAAATCAATATTGTTAGATTCATTACTAAATGTAGTTTCATGGAATATGTATTTGGTATTGTACTACCTCCGTCTTGGTTTATTGGTCTTTATTGTATTTTGTGCTAAATTTTGACCATAAATTTAACTAACAAAAAGTTCATGCATGTCACCAAAAATATATCATCAAAAACTATGTTTAAATACGAATTCAATGATATAATTTTTATTGGCACGCATTAACATTTTGTTAGTTAAATCTTTGATTAAAATTTGGCACAAATTATAAAAGGAACCAATAATCCAGTAGTAGATGTTGATATTTTTTAATATATACATTTAGTCAAACTTTGTAAAGTATCGTGGAATTAAAAGGACAGGAGGGAGTAGTATTTTTCTTCTCCGACTAATTTTCAAGGGGTGGGCCCTTCCTCCCCATGGATCTAATCCCATGTTTCCACGTTTTTGTTACGTAAAAACAGTAAGTTTGCCTGCATGTAGCATTACTCATTTGGTCATATCAAGAAACACAGGACCCGTACGTATACAGTGAGGAGAGACTTGTACTTTTTTAAACAACAACAACAACAACAAAGTCTTTAATCTCAAACAAGTTGAGGTAGACTAGAGGTGAAATCCATAAGATCTCGCGACCAACTCATGGCTCTGACACATGGATAGCAAGCTTCCACGCATCTCTGTCCATAGCTAGTTCTTTGATGATACTTCAATCCTTCAGGTCTCTCTTAACAGACTCCTCACATGTCAAATTCGGTCTATCCGACCTCTTTTGACATTCTTCGCACGTTTTAGCCGTCCACTATGCACTGAAGCTTCTGGAGGCCTGCACTGAATATGCCCAAACCATCTCAAACGATGTTGGACAAGCTTCTCTTCAAGTGGTGCTACTACTCGTATATCATCATTCCAGATTCGATTCTTTCTCATGTGGCCACAAATAGAAGATTAGCCTTTATGTAAGAATCTCACGTAAATTTTTCTGGGTCTGTCTAGGACACATCTAAATGTGACATAGTTATGTCACGTCTAGGCTGATGTCCACTCTGTTTGTGTTGTCCTATTTTTTTTATTTCTTGTTGCTACATTATGTATTTATAGGAGCTCAGATGTGACATCCTTAAAAAAATATCTATATGTGAATTAGACAAATTGTTACTCTAATTAGAATCAGAGACCGAACATACATGGTACTCAGATCGGAAAAGTCGAATTCTCAAAAAAAAGAAAAGATAGGAAAAGTCGACGAGGGCATCACCACCAATTATAAGCCAGGTAAAAAAAAATAAGATCGAGCCGGTCGACACGTACGCGATGGCGTCTCTGGCTGCATGCGCGTACTCGTCTCTTGGACCGGCCGCGAGGGTTTGCATGGCACCGCGGCAGCGGCCGGCCTCCCCCTTCCTCCTGCTAGCCGCCCCTGCGCGCGTACATCTCCCGCCGGCCGACCGAACGGCGCCACGTTCCCTGTCGACGTCGCTGTCCGTAGTGCGCCCGCGCGTGCACCGCTGCGATTCTGATCCCGAGCGCGCCAGCGACGATGCCGGCGTCGGCTTGCCTTCGCGCGATCCGACCGTCGATGTCGAGTGCCACTACCATGTGGCGGCCATGGACCTCAGCGACGACACCGACGCCGGCTTGGTCCTGGGCGGCCCGGCCGTCGTGGAGCCCCACGAGCTCGCGGCCAACCAAGACCAGGACGAGCCCCGCTATGTGACGGAGACGGACCTCTTGGATGACCTCGAGGACGACGAAGTCGTGTATCCCTTGGGGCTGAACGGCAGGGAGCTCCGCGAGTTAAGAGACACGGACTTCAGCCGGGACGCGATCGACGAGCGGTTCCGGCGCGAGTCCAAGGAGGCCAAGGCCGCCGTGATTGGCGCCGTCACCGGCGTGGTCCGTCCACTCCGGGAACTCCTCGACGACGTGCGGCGCTTCAAGAGCGTCGTCGACACCCAAGAGTTCCACATCGGCATGCCCTTCGGCGCCATCATGACGTGCATGGGGTTGTACGAACTGTGGAAGCTTAGCCCCTCCACGTGCATCGAGGTCGCCATGTACTACGCCTTCTACAAGCTCAGCGCCATCGCGGCCGACGTCCGGCGGCGTGGCTTCTCTCCCGACTGGATAATCAGGATCAAACTCGGTGAGTCCATCTCCCCCGTCTTGTTTTTTCTTTCAGTTGATAGGCCGTGCTTTCTTTTTATTGAGAACCGGAGACTGAATTAAGGTCTTCAGAGGTCTTCAGAGAATCAATCTCCATAACTAATACTAGCATAATTTAGCTTACAGTTAAAGTACTTCACTGCACGATTCCATGGTTTGGAGTTTCACTTTTACTAACCTTTCCAATTATACATGTTATGTATGTGCACAGGTATAATTATTGCGGTGCTTGTCAAAGATCTTGGCAAAGCCATTGTCCCCCTTGATTATGTCAGGTCCGTAAGAGATAACTTTACAATTCCTTGCTGCCCATGGTGTCTCTCAAAACTATTAGTTACTCAACTACTCAATCTTGATCATTCTTTCCTTTTCAAGGAGATCACATACTTTCTTAATTTAAACATCTTCGGTTTGTTGCTTCTTAAATTGTACCTTATTGAGCTACTTCACCTAACCTCCCCCGCTGTCTTAAATAGACTTTGCTGGCATTTATCACGTGCTTCTGGGACTGATTCTCTTGAGGAATCTTTTTCATTCTTTGGTCATGTCTGAAAAGATAGAAATAGATGGCTACAATTTTGATTATTCACTTAATTTTGTTAGGTCTAGCCGTCTAGGATTCACATATAGCCTGGTAAAAACATAGCCGGGGTATAGATGAGTAGAAGCCATTCTTTTCCTTACAGCTCAAGCAAATAAAGAAAACGAATTAACTCTCACACATGTTTGAATATAATTTCTACCAATTTTCAAGGTGTGGGGCGAATAAGTCATGTCCCTTTCATAAATAAAACAAGTAAAAGAAGGAGGCCCTAGGAAGGATTGTATCTTACCCCCTGCATACTGCAATGCAAAGAGGCCACATCAAACCCGTACCTCTTGCCACAAGTGGAGAGTACTTCATCACTGTGCAGTTTGTCAAACAAAGTTCAAAATTCAAGGAAAAATTGGAGTAATATGAAGATTTGTTTTAGCTATTATGTTATTGGAGATCATGACAGGTGTCTAAATATTACTTCCTTTGACTCCAAAAGGAAGGCCTATAACTTTTGGCTCAAGTCAAACCGTGTAAAATTTGACCAATGTTGTAGAAAAACTAGCAATTACAATATCAAATTAGTATCGTTATAAGTACACCATAAAATACATGTTTATATTGCGAAAATCCTTTTCTAAGCTAGGGCTCATCTGCACCCGTGCTGAATAAAAAAATCAAAATAAATATTAGAAAAAATCAAAAAAAAATCCAATTTTTTCCCATGGTAGACAATTTGATGCGTGAGGCCCGCTCCAATTTTCAAATCATTTGGAAAAATGAGCAACTCTCGATAAAAAAGACAAATTCAGGGTTTGTAAAATAGTTTACTATTCATGTACTGTTTTGACCCGATTTGTCTTCTTTGCTGAGAGCTACTCATATGTCCAAATGAGCTAGAATTTGGAGCGAACCTCGCGGATATCTACTCCGTATTTAGTATTGTGGTTATGGGTAGTTTCTCATATAATTTTTTTCAAACTTTACACCGTTGACTTGAGCCCAAAGTTACAATTCTTCTTTTAGGAGTCAGAGGGAATAACTTATTTAGTAACTATAAGATTCTTAAAGAAATGTTCTGCCCAAAATAAATATTTTGATGAATAGTCACACACAAAGCCTAGTCTGCGTTACATTGCAGCATGCATCCCTGGATCAATGCTTATTCAATTAAAGGTTAATGGCTAACATGCTTGCATCCTATCAACTGTGACGCAGGTGTGTGATCTTCTTCATCTACAGTCTTTCGGTGGCATTTGACGTGCAGGGTGTGAAGAAATTTTACGCAAAAATGTTACTTCCTGTGATCTTCCACATGGCAAAACATCCGATGGAAACGGAACCACAGTGGAAACGAGTCAAACCGACAGGACAGGTCAAGGTTTCTAAATATTCACAAAACAATGTACTATGTTGGGAAGATGATGTTTCATAAGGATGCAAAGTCCAAATTTAAACTCGTATTCAGTTTTTATTTACATATATACCTCATGTGCAGCTCGCTCCTGATGGTGCTACTTAACTTTGTTGGGCCCTGAATTTATGTATAACATGTCTTATGTAAGAACAAGCTTTATGTTCTCGTATTCTCACTTTGTTCGTCATCATTCTTCAATATTTGGTTGTGATTATCCAAGATCTCCAGCCACAAAACCACCACAATCATGTCATCATGAGCGGAAAACCACTACAAAACGTTGCAAAATGCACAGCACTGAAAAATGGCAAAAAACACTGACAGAGGGAGGTAAGTGGTTTGATGACATCAGGCTGAGTTGGAAGAAAAAAATCCCTACGTGGCACTTGACTTGGTCTTCTTCTTCCTCATCACCCTCACTCGTTGGCATTTCATCGAACACCACATGAGCAGCCCCTCCACCTCGGATACCAGCCCCTTGGCGCAGCCCGGGACCGGCCCAGCGCGTGGTGTACGCCGGCGCGCGCACGGACACCCACCCAACCGCGTCGAGCCGGGCGAGAAAGTGGTGGAGGACGCTTGGCGGAGAGATCTCATGCGCATGTACGGATGTACCGGTGTGTGGCGTACATCCTCGCGTCGCGTCGAGCAGCCGCTCCGGCGCTGGTGGGTGAGGCCGGCCAGCCCCACCTGCATGCACCTGCCTCTGCGTGGCAAGGGCGAAAGCATGCAGGCGCCTTAGCCAGCGCAGACTGGCTGGGTCATGCAGAGTACTGACTTGATCCTGCACTTCCGAACGGTTGCAAACAAGTCGGATCAATCTACTGGTCCCTGACATCCATGCATGCAACTTACCTGGAATCAATCTGAAGCTTCAAAAGCTTACTTGGTGGTGCCGTTGTCGGAGTTGTGGCTGATGACAATGACGTAGTCGCCCGAGGCGCGGCGTGCTGCTCGACGTGACGTCCAAGACGATGGGCGCCCTCGGGCAGCGAGGCAAGCAGGAGCACGTTGCCGATGCCGACAATGGCACGGTGATGGTGGGGAAAGCCGGGCGCCCACAATGTGTTTGAGAGGGGGAGGAAGAAGAAGACAAGTCAACATGCCCGCATGGCATTTTTTTCTCTTCCAACTCAGCGTGACGGACGGGGCCCGGACAACTGTGTTTGATAGCAAAGTATTGAAAAACTAAAGTAATTTAGCACGTGGGTACCAAATACCACGGTTTTCACATATCAAAGAATTTTGAAGTATTGAGAATAAAGTGGACCTGTTTGGTTTGGGGACGCGGCTTGCCTGCGGCCTTGGCGTGTGACCATCAGTGCGACGCAGCCATCGCGCGGCTGTGCGTGAGCCCCCTCCCGCTGTGGATTTTCTCTTGAAGAAAAAACTGAATACAGATCGTGATACTGATTGCCGTCTGTATGGATACTGATTGCCGTCTGAGCCCCCTCCCTTATCCACATCCCTCTCCTTTCCTTGGTTGGAACTCAAGCTCAGCTGAAGCTTTCCATGTCCTATGCTGCTCCTGCTCCTCGAGCCTCCAAGCACTTCCTGCCCATCGACCGGATGTCGTCGCGCTGCCGTGCAGCTTCTACTCAGGCGTGCGCACTCACGCATCTCACCCCATTCCGGCTCCCGGCTGGCCGCCGCCCGCGTGCGCCTACTGAATCAGCATCCCCGGCTCGGCTGGCCGCCGCCGTGGTCTGCCTGTTGAATCAGCATCCCCGGCTTGGCTGGCCGCCGCCGTAGTCCGCCTGCTCGACCTAGTCACACAGCAGTTCGGTGGGGACGGGATCCTCCGCGGCGCCGTGCCCGCTGATCTGAGATGCGGAGCCTAGCGGGAGCATGTGGGACGGCCACGCAAGAGGTTGGCGTGTCCTTGGCGGGTGCTCGGGCTTGTGGAGGAGGGGCCGAGTATAGAGGGGAAGGACGTCGAGAATCAGCATCAGCGCCATCAATTTGGTACTCAGAGTCAGAGAGGAAGAAGAAAGGGACTGCAGCTCATACATGCAGTACGCATAACACAGGTAATTTCCTCCTCTTCTTGTGCCATTCCTGTCTCATGCGTGTTAAATTCAGAGAAGGAGAGCTATTAGCAATTCCATTACTCTCCTTTCATTCAGTTAAGATGTGTGTTAAATTCAGAGAAGGGAGAGCTAATAGCAATTCCGGTACTCTGCTTTCATTCAGTTAAATAAGATTCCTTGCATGCTAAATTTGGGCTGCTTGTCAATCTGTTCTCTGCTCGCTCTATGCCTCTAAGCATGACATTTAGATAGATGGTTCAGTGTACATATATTATGCATAATTGAAATGGATCATTGGGATCCCGGTCATCGTAACTTAAAATGAGAAGGACAGCTTAGAGGCTCATATGAGCACGATGTTTGTGGAAAATTATTCATAGCTAATTCTTTGAATTAGTACGCAATTAAAAAATATATGTGAACTAGTATATTTGATTGGGGACATTTAGTAGCATTCAGTTGATGGTACGTACAAGTTCTAATAAAAATTATTTGCAACTTTGAAGTCAAAACACACATGAGATAAAACTCGCGACGACAAAATAGATCATGTTGGCTTCGGTTGATTGAGGAAGTCTTGGTTTTGTCCTGTCATCATACTAGTGGTAGAGGTTCCAATGGTCCTTTGCACTGAGGGATTCTGCGCTGAGTGTTGCTGCTATAAATAGGTAGGTATGTGATTTGTCGGATGACCCTGGGCAGAAAGGTAGCAATTTCAGTTTCATTGAAGTTGAGAAATTGGAAAACTTGGAAGTATGGAATGTTGTACCCCTGGAATATAGTGTGGGTCTTGGGTCTGTGGTGGCATCAGGATGGTGTGACCAACTGATGGCTGCATTGTAGCATTTACAATAGATGTCGCCTTCGGTAAGGAAGCCTTGATTTTCTCCTGTCATCGAACTATAGTTAGAGGCTCCAATGGCCTCTATCAGGCAGGGATTCAAAGCAGAGTTCTGCTATTGTAAAAAGGTGTACTTGTGGTTTGTCGGATGACCCTGTGCACAAAGTAGCAACTATCAGTTTCAGTGAAGTTTAAAAACTGGAAAACTCGAAAGAGTGGAATCAATTGTCCATCTTTTCAAGATATATTCTCCGGGGATATGCTTGATATTATTAATATCAAGTACTTTTAAGCAATGAGAGCAAAGGATTCCAGAAAACTCAAACCTTTTGCAGCTGCAACTAACCTTTTCTTCTTTTGGAATGAATCTAACAACATGCTCCCGTTGTGTGCCATGAAATTTTACCATATAAATCTTCAACTATGTGTCACTTTCATCACAAAGCAATGTGTCGTAGTTTAGAGTCCGAAGCACTTGATGTTGAAACATCTTGAATATTGCTGGAGTATATGTAGCTGCAGCTTGTGTTAGCATATGGCTTGATTCAGCCTTCAACTTTGGAGTAGTTTGTGTTTCTTTGAAGTCATACTTCACCTCTTCACATCTTTTATCTGAAACTAGCCATTCAAAATGCTCATCTTCATCATTTTCGAGTCAGTCCAAAAAATATTAGTTATCTACTCATCTTCATCAACTTGAATTGAATAGAAGAAGTTGACATCTTCTGAGACCTTCTTCTCCATGTACTCCAATACTCCCCCTGTGTCGCCATGCTTTGCTTTTATTGTTCTCTTTGAGTACAAATGATTTTTCAAATCTTCACGTATAAAGCCAAGGTTTTCACTTCCACATGCTTCCTTGGCCATCAAATCGAATGTTGCTTTATTTGAAATGCCTACTGACTTTGCAACCTCGACATTTGCTATATGTGCTTCTGTTACTTTTCTCTGGGATCTCAAGTACTGGGCCATGATTCCTTGAGCAAGAGTGTGGATATGTGATGCCTCGAATTCATACACATAATAAAAACCATTTTTAAGGCTTATCTTCATATGAGCATTACAACCACATCGTGTTTCAGGCCTACTGTAACTGAATGTGTCCTCTCTTTTATCTTCTTGCCGGTGGCCTGTGAGTTGTAGTAATTGTCTTAGAGCATAAATAAGTGGTTAGAATCAAAAAAATTAGAAGTAACATGTACCTTGACGAGAGCATGTAAATGTGCGTTGCTGAAATACAGAAGAGTTCTTCACTTTATGGCCACTACTTCTTCTGATGCTGAAACCGATAGTTTCGGCATACTTGTTATAAAATAAATAAGCTTCCTCTTCAGACCAAAATGTCATGCCAAGCTTTGGTACCCTTTCATCACTATGATCTTCCGTGGTTTGTTGTGAATCCTGTATCAATTAGGATTCAATTTAGTTAATCCACAGACATGGCAAATGGCAATCATATTTTCCTACCACAAGTTTTGATCAACCGATTCATGAATCATATTATCTGTCTTGCAATCATATTCGTCTTGGGAAACATGCAGTGCATTGAGGGATCAATACTGTAGTAGTCTTAAGGTTTAGAGGAGAAATCAAGATGGACTTTGCAATCCTTGTTCTATTTTTATTTCATATCATTATACGGTTTGTGCAAGAACGACTTCTCATCCAATTAAATGTGAAAATCGGGGTACCGTACATGCTCATACTTTGTTTTTCGAAATTCAACAGAACTAACTTCTTGTCGTTGTTTCGCATCTGCAGATTGTGGTCGCTAGTCATGGTTTCCTGTACAAGTTCTAAAACGGTACAATAGGAGAATTTGCCGGTGATTCATCGTGAAGAACAGAGTGTGATTTCTTACTTTTGGTGACTGAGAATCATCAGGAGCATCCTGGTTCCCTGGACCACTTCTTGGAGAAGCCACCGGGGACGTGAGACTCGAAGAAGCCATCAGGGACGGGATTCCTTGGCTGCCCAATTCAAGAGGAGAATTTACCTGTGCTTGCCCTGGTCAAGCCGCCATTGATTGTTCTGCCGAGGTTGTAGGTCTCGCTCGCCTTCAGGAGTATATTTTGGCGCGCTTTTCTGCATATGCGGATCTGTTTCGCGGGCATTTTTTGGATATGTTACACAGGCGATTTGATTTTTGTTTAGTCTTAATGGTGCGAGAGTATTACGGAACGGAATAGGTATAACGGGACGTCTGGTATCATGATCTATATTCTGTTTTTTTTTTGAGAGAAAATCCGCAGCGGGAGGGGGCTCACGCACAGCCGTGCGATGGCTACATCGCACCGATGGTCGCACGCCAAGGCCGCAGGCAAGCAGCGTCGGTTTGGTAGAAACTTGTATGCGCCGTTTGAAGCACTTGTAAACACGCTCATTGCTAGCTAGCTACATGTTGCAAGCTGATGAATGACCGGGCACAAACTAGTATCACCATGCACTAGCAAAACGTCCAATCTGAACGCACCATACAGAAGCTCGATGTTACACTGGTAAAGAGAGTCTGGTAATCTAGGAGATGACTTCAGGAGGGGAAAATGGAAGCAACGGCACGAGGGAAAGCAAGAGGATTCCATGAAGGACAGTGTACTACTAGCCGTTTTCCTCTCCTTTGTCGTTCTTTGATTTGTCCATGGTCACAGACCAAGACGACATGCAGCAGTGAGTCAGTGACCGGTTGGTTGGGAGATAACACTCGTTCTTTTCGTGTTCTCAGTTTTAAAAAAGAGGTCGGGGGTTCTTTTTTATAAGCAGAGAAAATACCATAATTTTGGAAAAACTGCAGTATTAATGCTACAGTTTTTTAGGGTTGTCAAGAAGGTCACAGTAATTAAAACCATGGTATTCCTAAAAACTGTGGTATATTTAAAATACATAAAAAATACTGAGCTACCAAACATGGCCTTAGTGTTTTTTGCAACTGTGGGTTTTTCGGCATAGTGCATTCTGTCATGTTTTGTAAAGTGGTGTTTTTCACTAATGATGATACGATTGTGGTGGTTATATGCATTTTACTTTTAGTGTTACCCCATGGTTCAGGATTCTTTATGTTTTGTTGCACATATCCCAAGAACAAAAACCTAGCTTCTGTGTTCCTGCAACCCGCTCCTAATGGTGCTACTTTTAGAACATTTAACTTTGTTGGGCCCTGAATTTATGTAACACGTTTTATTTTATTTTTAAAACAGAGGCAAAAAATTTGTCTCATCCATTAATTAAGCAGAAGAGAGTTGTCTAGTTAATTAACGAAAAAACAGACTAAAACCGTCACAAACCGCCGAGCGGCACACAAAAGATACTCCACACACACCTCAACAAGGAGGGCCCCATCAAGATACACTCGGACGTCATCGTCATCACTTCTCCCCAAGAGGTGACATCGCCCTTCCTAAACTCTGAGCAAGCGACTTCGACTTCGCCAAAGACGAACCTCGACCCCGCCCTCACCGTAGAGATTGTGTGGAAACACAAGCAGACCCGTGCCAGACCCAGCCACCCGCACCGAAGGCAGCGCAGCTCCTACTCAAATGGATAGCTCCGAAAGAGAACTATGCACGGCTGGCGCCATGGGAGACCACCGAACAGACCATCTATTGCCTGTCATCGTTGCCGCAGGGGCCCCGCTGCCGCAGCTCCGACTTCACCACAACAAACAACCCGAAGTAATCGCACGGACACGCTGAAGAAGAGCCGGCTACCGCAACCGTTGCCACACCTCCGACTTCGCTCGCCATCGAACACATTTTATGTATGAACAAGGTTTATGTTGGTATTTTCATTTTGTTCGTCATCATTCTTCGATCTTTGATTGTGGTTATTCTAGATGTCCAGCTTCTTATCCCTTTGGACATCACAACGATATGTTTTCATTCGCAAAGTGCGGGCACATTATTAGTGGGGCGTTAATTCCTGAAGGAAGTTTTGAGAGGTTAAATTTTCCTTCCGTATCCTTCAAAAAGGAAAGCACTACGGCAGTACCCCCTTCCGGCTCCGGCGAACAGTCACATAGGTAACCCTCTGTCTCGCCTCACCTGGTCGGCAGGTTTTGATTCCCGTCGACTGGAGGACAACCTTCTGTAAAATTAGCAAATCCAAAAACAAACAAAAAAGGCCAGGGATTCTGGGCGATCAAGGAAGCAAACTTCCAGCTGATTTTAAAGTGTCAAACCGCATGATTCTGCTTCGGTGTCAGATTAACGTTCGTTCTCGAAGAGAAAACATGGTTCATGCGCATGAGGTGTACATGACCAAAATTCAAGTTTTTTTTTTTTGAGCAAAACCAAAGTCCAAGTGTACATGAAAAATGGAGATCATTAGTTCATAAGGTAGTGTTACAAAACCATGGCACTCTAGATGGCATTTACGCACAGCACATGGCAGAGATGAATAGGCCGAGCTAGGGAGGTGAGAGTCGGGCGGCTTACTACGGCCTTGAGTTGGCCGGCGACGCCGATCGCGCTGCATAGACATGAGCCGACTGATGAGTGCCAGCAGCCCCATGGTGGCGCGACGACGCCAGGCTCCAGCGCACAGATCAGGCGGAGCGATTACCTTTCTCGGCTGCTGCATGTAATCTTAGTTAACATATATAAACCTCTATCTGTTTATTTGTTTTTGTTTTTTCGCATCGGCACCGCCCGGAGAGGCAGCCTAGCCAAACATGGGACGGGAGCAAACCGGAGACTCCATCGCACACGCGGAGTAAACGTTACGCCGTTAATCGCACGTGCTGCCGTCATGAACGAACGACGCCAGCGTACTCTGATTTCTTCATTGTTCGCAGATGTGTCGTTACCCAAGCATTGTGGCGAGGTGTGAGTCATCTCGGCACCTATACAGACGGTACGTACGTGCCAATCAGATTACAGCGTTTTAACCGAAGCTGCTAACGTTGCTTCTTCGTGCGCACTGCTTCAGAGCGAAGGCGCGAGGAGCGACAGTGTCCCAGCCAGAAAATGATGCGGTTCAAATGTGAATATGAATACCACCCCAAGCTCCCACGTGATATCCATTCCATCTTTTAATCCCGTCTATGTACAAATATTTACAGCGCCAGAATCAACTTGCACTTCTAAAGCAAGTATCTTCATCACCTCTTCCACCAAATGGGCGGTCCTACCTTGTATTCCAAATGGCTGGTCAGGGGAAATCTCCAAAATACCTACCTACGTCACAAGAACTTGTCTCACAAAATCAGTTGACATGTCAGCTTTAGTAACTAACAATTCAAGCACCGCTACGGGCCTTGGCTGCACACCTCAAGGCAGCCACAGTATTCCGCGGTCAGCGCATCATCATGTTAAAAGCTGCTAAAGGATCATCCACTACCACCTTCACGGATAACAATATTAGCTTCCGGTGAATGGCCAGCATAAACACCTGTAGTAAATGACGATGCCAGTATACACATTAACAGAAGTAAACATGATAGGAGTGCAAGTATGTTTATGGACAGATCTTCCAAGACTCGCAAGCAAAAAAAACAGCTCTGCATTTTGTTTCAGAAAACATAAGGTAGTATGATGAACTTGCCTTTGCTACATGGTCTCATTTTTGTTTCTTCTTAGGCTTCTTTGATGATATAAGAGCTGAGGAAAGTAAAGATTCAACGTCCTCCCTTTGACGCTTCCTCGCTGCAATTTGGTCCTTTTGACTAGTTACAGTTTGCTTAGCAGCTTGGCTTGTCGTGAGGTCCCGTATATGGCTGCTTGTTCCATCAAAATGTGATGAAACTGATGGATCCACCTGATTCGAGTTCCCAGATCTTGGTTGTTCAGTAAACTTCCTTGCCCCCTTGACCTTATTTTTCTTCATATCAGGGATTGTTGGTGGACCAGTACCACTGTTCCTATTTGCTAATTCCGAAACTGCGTCATGTTTAAGCAAGGAACCCTCTTTGTTTGAATTACTGAACCTTGGTGTTTCAGAAAACTTCCTTGCTCCTTTAGCCTTTTGTATCAAATTCTGCATTTCACGGTGTTGTGCTGATGAAGAACCATCATCCTGCTTGGCCGCTGATTTTACAACAGACTCATGTTTTGACGAACCCTTGATGGTTCCCATATCATTGTTTTGGTTGGCAGCCTTTTTGTCGTTATGATGTAACCTCACCTTGGGATTCTCAGATGGACCATGCTTAAATAAGGCCTTATCAGTTACCATATCAGCATTCCCATTAACAGGCTTATTCAATTCCCTTTGTCTTCGGACACGAGAGCCATCATGGGGATCCCCTGTTGCCAACCTTTTAGCAAGCTCCAGCTGATTTACATCCTGCACGGACAACTTCTTTTCTGCCCCTTGCTTTCTTATCACCGAATCCTGATCAATATCTTGTTTCAATGAGCCCTTGGTAACTCTCATATCATCATTCTGCGTTCTCGCTTCATTTTCTTGACTCAATTTTCTCAAGGTGGAGGCTTCAGTTTTACGAGTCTTTTGATCCCAGCGTGATGCTTGTTTTGCCTGATCCTCACGTAAACTTTTACCTTTCTTTTCTGTAGCACTGTCAGCAAGTCTCACATGTTCTTTATGGAGTTGTGCATTGACTGTCCACGAATTTGTCATATCAGCCTTTTCATTTTCCTTCTGCTGCTTAAGGTGACTATGGGTAGTACCATGAACATTTTGAAAGATCAGACTATAGGGCTTCTGAACTGAGATGAGCATATTCCGTTCTTTAGCATTCTGTAATAAGGAAGCCCAGTGTGAATTTGTCTGCAATGTTCTTGCGTTACCAACTATCCATAGAGAAAACCTGGCACGTGTTAGCGCAACATTCATACGCCTAACATCTGCAACAAACCCAATGCTACGTGCTTCACCAGTGTGATGCCTGTCACCTGAGGAGTTGGAGGCTCTAACAGTTGACAACACCAAGATGTCAACTTCCCGACCTTGAAATCCATCCACAGTATTGATTTCCATCTCAGCAACAATTTCAGGCCCAAAAAAAGATGTGAACCTTGAACGCAGCAAGGAGAGTTGACTCCTGTACGGAGTTATGATCCCTATCTTTCTACAGGAGAAATCTGCTGGATATCTGTTCACAAAGCAAGTATAGAACCTCAGTTACCTGCAAAATAAGACCCCCTCCAGTAGGCAGTGAAACTGTGAAAGCAAAGACAATACTCTTACCTGTTCTTTAAAAATGACAGTATTTCAAGTGCTGCATCAGCTTCAAATTGATTAGAGAGTGATTGTGCAGCAGCACTTGTTCCAGAACGCTCACGACCATCGGCAATATCAAAGAACATGTATGGACCAAGACAACTGTGATCATGGAAAGGGGCTGATTTCTCAGCCTTCTGAGCACCATCCAGCAGTTTGTTTTCATAGAAATGCAACGACGGGAATCTGCTAATGTCAGGATGCATTCGGTACTGCAGACAATACAAAATAATAGAGGAGAAATTAGCATACGGCCTGCAGTTGATAGCTCTTCTCAGTTTTCACATACAAATTTAGTAATCCATTAAGAATTGCATACTCAAACAAGACACAGGAAATATGTATGGGCTATATTCATAACTTAAGAAAAACCTGCAGAGCTTGTTACTTGCAATCATGTTAATGAGGTTGCTATAGTTTTCACATAAAATTGTATAAGGTTGCTCATCATTGGAACCAGACCATTTTTAGGACATAAAACTAAAAAGATATGGCACATAGAAAACTAAAATCCAAGAATTACAACATAGTTTGGCATGCTCTTTAATAAGTAACATCCAGGAAAGTAGTAAATAGCCTACTTAGTGCCAATGAGGCAAAATGCTGAAGGTATGAATCTCAAGAACAGGACTCCTGAAAATCAACCATTTTAGTGATCCCAACATAGTAGATAAGATCTCTAAAAGGATTTTAACTGATTTTTAGTGGTCTTTCACTCCACTGAGAAGTTTACGGAGAAAGCATATGCAGGAGTTATGACTAACCTGTTTAGTGAGCATAATAACTGGATAACCAGCTCTTTGTAGGCGTTCAAACATGCTGCACTCATAGAGAAACTTGCTAGCCAATCCAGACATCACGGTAGCAGGTAGCTGCTTCGGATCACCAACCTTCAAAAGAGACATTACTAAGTAAGAGATAGCACTGTAATGTTGCTTCAAGGTGTAGCTAAAAAATATTGTATAATCAGAAATATCTTAAAAGAGAGCATGCTACCATTATGCACTTAGTTCCTTTCGACTTGAGTAGCTGAAGTGGAATCAAAGTTGCAGGCTCAAGAGCCTAAATATGAGTAAACCAAAAGAAGCTTAGTGTTTAGCATATAATAAATATTAAATATAAAGCTAGCTTGATTTGAAAGAGGACAGTTAGTATTGAGAGTCTGAGATCCCACCTGTGCAGCTTCATCGATAACAACAACATCAAACAAAGCTTGCTCAGAGAAATTCCCATATTTCTTAGCTGAAGCAGTTTCCGAGCAAACTCCGTAAATATCACCTCCACACCCACTGAGCGTTGTCACAACAATCTCTGCTTCTCCGAGAATTGACTTCCTTACCTTGTGCTTAAGAGACTTGTTTTCATCAGCTATTTTCTTTTCACGTGCATGAGCAGTGGCAAGTTCTGAAGAAACTGCCCTTTTCTGTGTATATAAAATATTGAGCTTTGCACCAATTGCTTCATCAGAAACTTCATCCATCTCATCTTCATCGGGCACAGAAGATCCAGTTTCTGTCTTATCACCCTCCACTAGTTTTCGCCGTGACTCATAATATCTAATTCTGTCTACAACCTTCTCCAACCTAGCCCTGAGTGAACCAGATGATTCGCCATCGGATGAAATTTTGGATTCATCATTAATCTTTAACTCGTCTGACAACCTTTGTTCAACAAGTGTGTCAATAAAGAAAGGAATTGAATTAGGATGAACTGTCTTTGCATTACCAACCCTCACTATATAAGGTCTATACAGCTTTCCTTCAGTATCATACAATCCATTACTGAGTCTTGACACAAGTTCATCAACTGCAGCATTTGACTGCGCACATATTAGAGCCCTTCCTCTTGAAAGGATGCCTTTTGAAAGCCGTTCTGTCCTCGGGTTTTCTCTCTGGGAATCCTTTATCTGTTGTTTAGCCAGGGCTGCATCCTGCCAAGCTCTAGCTACTGCAGCAGTTTGACTAATCTTTGTTCTTGGCTTGGTAAATTCAGCACTAGCCAGCGATTCATTTCTTGGTAAATTGTAAGAGTTGTCGGCATGTAAAGAAAGCAATGCACTCACGATCGCAACAATAGTTTTTGTTTTACCTGTACCTGCAGGAAACGCAAGCATAAAAGATTACCTTTTCTGGTGGCTAAACTTACTAAAAATTGTGAATAGGGATCAAAACGACAAACCTGGAGGGCCCTGAATAAGAGACAGATCACATTTTGTTTTCGAGCTTGCTGACCCAATGGCAATACTTACAGCTTGGAGCTGGCTGTCATTGTAAGAAGACTTCAATACTTTCCGCAGAGGGCGTGCAAGTTTATCAAGATACACTTTTACAGATTCATGGTTGGTTGCAGTACATGAAACAGGATTCAGGATTACTGGAAGCACTGGGATGTCATTTAATGATGAGAGAGCACTGAATTCTCGGAGTTGAGGAGTCATGCTCAAAACCCGATTCAAGAACCATTTACTTCTTTCAACAAGAAGCCGTTTCACTTTATTTAAACGTGGAATCTCATTCGAGAGGTAGAACTTTATTACAATAATTAAAGCCTTATTTTTGTCACTCTCACGCCGATCCACCTAGAGAACAGTAAATACATTAGGAAAGACCTACAAAATTAGGTTATTAGAACATTGAACTTTTGTGCGCAACAGTAATACCTTTCCAAGCACATGGACTTGCTGACCAGAGCTTTTCAGTGGATCCTTGGTAAGCAGTATTAGATCATTCTCTATACACCCTTTAGATTTGACACACACTGTGTTCTCAGCACGCCCACGAACAACAAGAAACTCATCAACTCTTTCAACTGAGAGTATAGAAATAGAGCCGCACATCATATCTTCAGGAGGGGTTTCAACATAAGCATTCTGCAACTGAGCTTTGAACTCTTCTATAACAAGTGGCTGGAAAATCTCAACATATTGAACTTGTGAATCAAAGCAGACAGGAATTTGTTTTAAAGCAGGTTTCTTTACTGTCTCTGAAGAAGATAGCCCGACAATAGCAAAGTAATCCATTTCCAATATATTCTTAAACCAACTGTCCAGCTTAGGAGGACTAAAACGTCGGAAACTGGTATCCGATCTACCAGAAGACTGTCTCCTTTCAGCAGGCAACTGAAGTTGAACTATTTGCCTTTTAGGAATTAATATGGCAGACTTTGTTACACGAATTTGTGGTCTTCTGTAATTATCAAGTGCATGCTCTAAGGGATCATCTTCATCATCAGATATATCTCTGAAAATTGACTTAAATTTGCATACATCCGATGACAAATTTGGACGGGATGGTTGAGTAGTGGCGCTAACAGATGATTTAACCTTGTTTGGTAAAAGGGAAGTACTATTTTTATTGGCTGGAACACTTGGCATCTTTGTTCCACCTAATCCTTTTGAGGCAGCACGTGTGCCTCTATTCTCCGTCGATACAGGTCTTGAAGAGGCACTAACATCACTACGTGTCTGCTGTTTTAAGAACACATGTTTATCTTCAACTGGCATTGTTTGTACAGAGGGATTTTTTAACAGATCGGAAGCAGTAAATCCGTCATTCTCCTTCACTGAAGACAAAACCTCCTCACCAATGACATCATCTGTAGGCAAATTTTCTTCACTGTCCGAAAGAAGAATTATGTGTTCGGTGTCTGACGCGTGAGAGGGCTTCATGGTCTCAAGATTGTCCCGACCAGTATGTCTCTCCTGATCTGCGTGCCTAATCAGAGAAGGAATGGTTTCAACTGATTTTGTGGGCACCTTCTTGAACACCGCAAGATTAAGATTAGAAATTCTCCCTTTAAGTTCATCCATATCAATTACATCTGAAAGGAAGATAAAAGTAATTACCAAACATTTGGTGAAACTAGTAAAGTCCAGAATGCAATTTAAAAACATAAAGTTCTAACCGTGTGAAATGGTATCACCAAGATCTTCAATGTAGCGTTGAATGGTGTCACCATGTGAACCCTTTAATATTTTAAATAAAGATAGCATGCACTGTTTCCAGTGTCTGCTGATCACAAGCAGAGATGATTTCCCCCAGTTAATCAAGTGAAAAAGCCATGTCATATCACTAGGGTCCGGAACCATTGTCATCATACTGAATAGCTCAGCACAATATGAGTTGACTCTGCTGTAGACTAGGGGAAGCAACTCAAGCACTCGAACACATGATATCTGAAACAAAACTGCAGATATGAAGAGGCAAAAAAAAAAAGGATACACCTACTGATGTTAAAGATATTACTGCCGTACATATGTACCTGACATTGTTTGGTATTTATTAGCTCCTCTCCCTTTATCAGGCACGTGGAAATTAAAGGCCAGAGAGTTGCTGAAAGCAAAGTGCTGAACTTCTCCCAGGAAATAATATCTACAGCATGTTCTGGTGGGGTAATTGGTACATTTGAAAATGGTTGACGCAAGAAACCACCTTCAGAAGGTTTTGCTGGCTGTGGAATTGAAGGCTGTTGAGCAATGTCCTCCTTGACTAATTTGAATATGACAAAAAACAAGTGATGAAGACTATGAAAATCTGCCAAAAGTGACTGCCTTTCCACCTGGAATTCCAAAGAAGGAATTATCATGATTATTTTCAGCTTCAACAGAAAACATTGACAGAATGGGGTAAAAAGCAAGGGATAAGTTAGCATGTTCCCTCAATCCCCAAAACTGAACAACGCTATATTCCTTCATAACTTGGAAACAATCAAGACACTTCGAAACATTAAGTAAATCTTAGCATATGGTTCAAGTCAAGGTTCGGTTTCCTGCCGCAGCATTAACCGGTGCCCTACACTTCTCAAACACGCACACAAATTGTGTCATTTTGTATTAGAAGAAAATGTCAAGATGATGCCAGATTTCTTATATTGACTTCAAATGTTTTATACCAGTCTTAAAGTTTATTTAAAATTCAAATATGAACCTTTATATTTCAAAACTCAAATAGTCTGGAAGTGTCCACAACTCCACATCCCCTCCCTCTTCCTCTTTTTAGAACATATATGTGATAACCTCTTTTTTTTTTGTCAGCAAGAAATGCTCACCGTGTTCTGCAAACAAGTATAAGAGATACTAGAATACAGGTTTAGGAATGTATTGCTGCGCGGCATTTAGTTCCACAACCACACCATGTCATCTATTTGTTGTGTCCTATGTTTTTAAGGCGGTAAGGCGACCTAAGGCGCTGGGGGGGCGCCTTATCGCCTAGGCGACGCCTAAGCGCCTAAGGCGGGCATATTTGTAAGGCGCTGGGGGGGCGCCTTATCGCCTAAGCGACGCCTAAACGTCCAAGGCGGGACGCCTTAAAAACAGAGGTTGTGTCGCAAGACTTTGTTCTTGTTGATGGTTGCGACTTGGATGTGTGCATCCGAAGTTGGCTGTTGTTTTGACTTTTCACAACCATGACAAGTTGGAACACAAAAACTAGTTGCCGGTTTGAGTTTTCAGAGAGATCTGTATTAGCATCTAATGACATCTGTTCCTGAATGATTTAATCATTCTATTCAAGTTAGCAATGTTATGTTGGCCAGCCCATCAAAATGGAATATTGTGCCTTAATTAGGGTCCTAGTTGATTAAGCAAGTTTGTTAGCAAAGAGTTGAATCAGTTTAGAGATGGTATTAAAGCTTGAAGACTTACCAGCTTGACGATCAAGTCTGGTCTACTATATAAAGGGAACGACCCCTCTCAATAAAGCAGAGAAGAATATTGTCGTTTACTTCTATCTACTTTACAGTAATTAGGGCTACTCAGCAGTAGATCCTACCAGCAAGATCTGTGTACAAATATTCCGAGTTGTTTACAAGGTTTTTTAGATCATATGCAGTTATGCGCTGGCTTACAGTCGATAATCAGATAACTACCGCCTGGTAACTCATACTATTCAATTCAAATTTGGAATTTTGATCCATCGCTAAGCCAGAACCAGCTTGGAAGCAACCAGGTGAAATATGAAACCTCAGTTTATGCTCCAATTCCAAACTAGTTCCAATGACTAAAAAATAATATAGTCAAACATTACCAGCTGCACTGCATATCTTAGACCCACGAAAACAGCAGACAGTGAAGATGCACTCGAGCACAGAAATTGAAGCCCAGGAGTCAAACCCCGTGCTTGGGATACATGTTCCATGACAGCCCTCCCTGCTTGCCGCACATTCTGCATCAAGTACAATACTGAGTAATGCACTACTGCTAAATACTTATATGTACCAGGGATAGTATGGAAGACAATGGTAATGCTCTTACATCATTGGGATCAACTAGTGCCAAAATCAAGCTTTCCGCCATCATTGGTTCCCATGTCCATTGCTTTTGAAGCCCACATTGCTCAATTTGCATGATGACACGGATTGCAAATCTAAAAGATATTAATATCATGTAAGCATGATATACCAGGGAAATTTAGGGCTTAAGGTTTACAATCAGTAAAAGATATAACATGGCAATCTTGATATAATTCAGGAACACAAACTCAGATCACAAGGGATGAAACAGCGATCAACAAAATGGAGCCAACCTTTTAAATATTCTCAATAACAGGGTACCAAATTTTGACACCTTGAGAGTATTGATGCAATCCTTCCCACCTCCACCATCATCAGCACCATTTGGAACTTGCCATGAAAATGTTGACGAGACTTCTCCAGCATGTGACGATAACCAATCATTTACAGGCACTGACAAGTCCATAGCTAACCCAGGCTCCAAAATAGAAATATGAGATAGAGCCCAAAACACTGCTTTCGAAAAAGCCATAGGCAGTTTAGAGGGTTCCAACTGAACCATTACCAGATACCATAACAAAGGGACACATGTCCAATCCTTGCATCCCCTAAATGTCAACTTGTTCAGAGCTCTGAAATCACTCCAACAGCTGTACTCCTTTTCCGCGGTATCATCGGCAAAAGGCAATTCATCCTCGTCCTCGACAAACATGACAGAGTTGCTTGAATCACCCTTTGTGGCAGACTCATACTTCAGTTTAAAGGAAATCAAGGCAGAAGCATCAGAAACTATGAGAATATTGATGAGATCAAACGCAGGTTGACGCAGAGAACTATGCAAGGATGTATCATTTAACGAGCATATCAAAGATGGTCCCCTGTTTCACAAAATCAAGGTCAGTGGATGCCAGGCGACAAACAGAAAAACTAAGCTGGCCTCAAAATAGGTATAAAGAGTGGAATGCCAGAAGCAGTCTGCTAGAAATAAGTTAGTGATCTTCTCAAATTTAATCAGGGAGCAATGACATTGGGGAAATGCATGTACTTTCAAACAACAATTTTTAAACAGTAAGTAAAAAACTAAGGCTCTGCATTCTGCTAATATATTAAAATGTCATCTCCAACAGTTTGTTATGTCTAAGGCTAATTAGAGAAGACATTTAACATACTTGAATTACATTTTTCAGATTGGTAGGAATTGCCAGTATGATTGCTGTCTACAACTATTAGTTAATAATCCCTCGATGCGTATTGTTGGCGGCAGTACGCTCACCATCAGGCAACATGGCTTGTTGGGTCTGGCAGGAACATTTTAGATAAGTTTTGGGTATGGATGGTTTGACAATTGAGACAAATAGTAGTATGATCTTTTAGAACATGTAGTAAAACTGCTTTTAGTCCGTAACAAGTACCAATGTGTGGGCATCATGCTATTTATTTGAGATTTCACAGACCACAGATGGAGATTTTAGAAGCCTGATTGTCATCAGTACGTGATATGTTGGAAACCAGGGCTAGCTATAATACAACAATATAATACTCGCACAGCAGAAACATAATTAACAGCACAAGAATTCTACGAACCACCGGTGTATGGCATAAAAAGGCTTCAACGAACTATTAGATTGTGTCACACCCTCTACACTCATAGTAAGTGACCTAATAGATTGTGTCAAAGTCTCAAAGATAAGTACTGTTTGGTCATTACCACATATGGGCACATTCCGAGGCTGGGCAAGGAGGGTTCATTGTGTAGCCTCTTTGCACAATAAGAAGAGCAATCTGGAAGGAAATAGGTAAAAGGTATCAATAGCGTCAGGTAATAATCGTATATAATATATGCACTACCAGTAACCAAAATTACGTCCAATCAATAAAGTTTGAACTGTTAAGAAATGTATTTGCTGGCTAGATCTAGATCATTTCGTGCGGCTATTGATCATACTGTTCATACTATAAGGATAATATTACATCAAACAATGTAGCAGCATGGGATCACCATTTCTTAGAATCCCACAAGTATGTGAGCAGCTGTAAATGCATAGCATAAAAGCTTTGTGCCTATTCTGACATGAATCTACATTGTTTCTATTATGATTTCATCAGACATGCCACTTTCAAAATTAATGATCTAGGCACTGAAAAGAGGACTTTCTTGCATATTGGAATGTATAGCTGGTATACAAAACATTTCAAATTTGGTGCATAAATTTGTATGAATATATCATGCAAAAGAAGGTTAATTTTATTATGGAATTTTTAGAAACAGACAGAGTTCATGTACACAATATCTATACAATGTAATCTCAACAATGCACAACTAAGAAGCACTACATCAATACAATAAACAGTTAGCTTGCCAACATAGGTGGCATAGCCTGCACATATTTGAGAAGGACTTGAATGACGCACAAGAAATTGTAGAACTACTCTTTTTGAGGAAAAACTGTAGAGAAGGCCCCGATAGTGTAATGTAAAGCGCTCACACATCCTAAGGTTTAAGTTTGACCGAGAACTGGACCAACATAATGTTATGCAACACAAAGGTGATATCATCAGAAAATGCTTCGGAATACAAGTCTAATAATATGATTTGTGTCACATAAGACATAACCCACATTTCATCGGTGTGATTCTCCGTGAAACTTGAATCCTAGACGTGTGTGCCTCATATTTTTGAAATAGAGGGGGTAATATTATAAAAAGAAAAGACTATATGTACAAGGCAAAGGGGATGTGGAGGAAGTGAAGAGCAAGGCTGGGACTGAACTATGAAACAGCAGAAGAATCAGTCAAGCCCTTGAGGAGGGTTGTAGACCCCCATGACTCTAAGAGATTGAATACGAAACTCTTTTCTGGCAGGTGCGACAAAGATATAACACTAGGGGGAATATTGTCGGAGATGCACTCCTTTGCTTCCAAATACGCAAGAGGCTCATCAAGAGTTTCCATGTCTACTAAGCACATTTAGTAGATCATTACTCGATCCCCACTAAATGCCACTCTGATTCCAGCAATTGTAGAACTACTCGAAATGGTTCATAGCTAGTCCTAACTGGTTCATGTGGATTAGACGAATAGTTATTTCTATGGTGGATGGATAGTGGTTACTGATCCCATAAAATAAAATAAAGGTTCCAAAGACACTTCTATTGATCCTTTTGACCACCCACTTCATCACCAGATGCAGTGAATTCCATACCACACTCGGCAGAGTTACAAATATGATCGACTGTAAAAGTATTGAGGTAGATCATACTTCATTTGTTCCAAAATCACTCACTCGTTTAGGTCTTTCAAAAGAGAACGATGAATTAATACAACAGTCCACCACACGACGTTGGTGTGAAATATATGCTCAGCCATCAATCAAACACAGTTCATTTAATGTGCTAATGTTGTTGCTCCTTTATTGCCTCCCCATTATCTAGCCGTTAATTATATTATTTGCAGATTAGAACTACTCCCTCCGACCGGAAATACTTGTCATCAAAATGAATAAAAGGGGATGTATCTAGATGTATATTAGTTCTAGATACATCCCTTTTTATCCATTTTGGATGACAAGTATTTTCGGACGGAGGGAGTATAACTTCAAAACCCAGAGCGATATTCAAATAGTCCAAAGTCTCAAACAAGCTATTGATAGCCAGAAAAATAATGAGGCAATACAAGAACATAAGTTTCTGCGAGCATTTGCATTGAATTTTTAAGAATTAAAGAAGTAAAGAGCCATCAAAAGAAGTTAACCTTAGTAGCATTTTTTCTCATCAGTGCACTGAAATTACTACTCCGAGTTACTTGATGAAGAAGAAAATACAGAATATTCCTCCGTTGCTTCTCATGTTCGCCATCTTGTAGAGCTTCAAGGGACTGCATAATGCACAAAGGAATTAACTTATCATAATTCATCAAGATGTGGAAGATAAGAGGGTCACTTCATAACGAAAGAGCAACAGACATGCCTGAAGAAACGGGATGAAAAGATCAAAAATTTCTTTGTGACTTTTCTCATCTCGAGTGTGAAAACACTGGCCCAATAATGTGTTCCGAATAACACTAGGTGATAGCGTTGTTCTCAACCAAAGTTTGCAGCCTAAAACAAAGGTGCGTAGTTATGCAAAGGTGCAGGCTTATAGCATACTCATAGGCCATCAGGAACTCAATAACTACACTTACCAAGCATTTCAAATGATGCTTTGAGGCAACTAACAGCACATGATAAATCGAATCCGTCATCACTGACATGGTTAAGTACAATATTCAGGAAGATAGGGTATTTCTCCAAGATTCCATCTTCAAAAGCAGGTGCCTCGAGAAATCCAAGGCTGCAGACATACCCAATATATTAACAGATGCAATATCTATTATACTAGTCATGCAATTCATGTGTTAAACTTACATACAGTGATTTAAATCCAAGCCAAACATCAGCCCTTTGGAGCTGCACCCTGGGCCTTGAAGATTCTGGAGTAGATGGAAGAACTTCAGCATCCAAGAAATTGATATACTTTTGCAGTAAGGGTTGCAGTGGTTCCAGGTCAACCGCTTTCCTGCAAATGATTGATAAAGCAATTACAGACAGTATATAGTTATTATTTATTAAAATCAGACAGTGTTATGCCAAACCCAAAATGCTTATCCTGAAAGGATAGTTTTAGCACTTGATCAAAGTCAACTACTCATGTTGAGTTAAACAGGTGAGATTTCACCAAATTTAAGACTCTTTATTAGATTAATAGAATTAATGTTCTAGGCTGTCGAAGGTTGTGTAAAAGACAAGAAAGTCATACAGAAAAGTATGCTTTTGAAGGGCATATAACCAGATAGGAAAGAAGCATTTGGATATTGGAGAATATATCATATAATATTTCCTCCGTTCCCAATATAGTGTGTATATCAGCATTAATAATATCGAATAAATACAATATAAAAATATGTTTCATGGTCTATCTAATGATACATCTATACGCACTATATTTTGGAACGGAGGGAGTACATTATATTTGTGAATTTGGTCTTGGCAACATGTCCTGAAAGAAAAATTGGTAGCACTACCACCTATCTTAATTATTGTGAGGCACTAAAAATAACCAATACATGAAAGGAGATTAGTTTCCTTAAGCTTAGTTTTTGTTGTTAGCCCGTTACCTACCCAGCACTGTCTAATATAGAAATTCAATTTTAGACAATATAGAGAAGATATGTATGAACAAAATGCACTTTCCACAAGATACTCACCTTAATAAGAACAATACATTGATTTGGCATGTTGTCATATTTCATTTAGGGCTGGTACCTCTTAAGGGCTTGAGAAGTACAGACTAACATGGATTTCAAGACTGCAAGTGTAAGGTTTATTAACAACTATGACCAAACCAAAAACAGGATCATCAACCACATGCTTGATAGCTCTGGGCACAGTTTATTACTTTTGCCTAGTTAAAGCCTACTCCCTCCGTTCGGAATTACTTGTCACAAAAATGAATGTATCTACAACTAAAATACATCTAGATACATTCATTTTTTGGATGAGTAATTCCGAACGGAGGGAGTACATTCCACAACAACTTCTGTGAATCAAAACGATTATGAAAATGACAGGTACGTCACCTTAATTTCCCCATGGATCGGGATAAGCGAAGACCAATAGCCCGAGCTTTACCACTTTTGAAGAAAAGTAATGCGTAAACACCCTGCAATGTAAGTTTAACCATGGTGTGAGAAACTATATTTCAAGCAATGAGCAAAAAATAATTGGTGAACACCCTACTTGATTGTTTGAAACGACTGAGTGAGACATTACTTGTAGTGTTATGAGCATACATCAATGGAAAGAAGCAACTTACAGGATATTGCTGATTAGTTGAAAGGCTCACTTCATATGATTCATCAATTGTTTCAATGAACTTCTGGAACTGATTAGCCAGTGATTGGTCATCTAATAGAACAGGATACATCAAAACCTGTAAATAGATTAAAACAACAGTTTACCATGATAGCCGTGAAACTTAAGCCTGAAAACTATGTGACTGTTTACACAAAGAGATATGATTCATCGTATACTGATTTTGACCACTTTGCATATCAAAAATCAGCTAATTTCGTAAGTACAGAACTTTCCAAAAAAAAACTACACATCGGTGCATAAAAACAGCCCTCTGTATGGCATGCGCTGAGCATTTCATGTGGGGCTCTTTAGATGCTCGTCTTACATATCTTAAAAGCAATTAGGGAGAAAAACAATGCTGAATAAATACTAGTGTGGGTAGATATTCTCCAATAGCGCTGTCACTGGTGTATGGTTACAAAGGCATACTTCATGCTGATATTTGTCAGAAAAATAAGCCTGGCAATAAAATTTATAGATATGTTTCACAGGGCAATCGGTACTGTTAATGTTGCATAAGAGGAGGGGGGAAAGTATAACATAAATGGAACATACTTCGAACATTATGCAAACAACTTCTGCACCATGACAGGAAGGGTCATATTCCTTGAGCTGAATCATTGCATTTATCTTTTCTAGGTGCTTCGTAACCCTCTCTTCATCAAGATGCCGTAATACTTTCTGGAGGGGGTCAATACTACCTGACCGACATTCAATATCAAAAGATTCCTGTGCCTGGTGGTGTTCACACACACACTGTGTACAAATGCCCAGTTCTTGAGAAATCCGTGACCATATTGTTCTAACGAGTGAGTTTTCCTGCTCATCAAAGTAACCATGGAACATTTCTAAAAAAGGTCCCATAATATCAGCATATCCACACCAAATATGCTCTTCTTTTGGCAAACTTTCTAGAAAATCAAAACAATGTGAAAACCTGCAGGTGATTCAAGAAATCAAGTTAGGTTTTGTTAGGATCATCAGAGAAATTATCAATTTTATAAAGAGTACCATCAACTAGCTACTCCCTCCATTCCACATACGAATTCAGTGATATAATTTTTGCTCCCGCCGCAGTCGGTCTCGTTGGTTAAATTTACAGTCAAACTTGGATCTTGGGAAGCGCGGGCGCACTACATTGTGGAATGGAGGGAGTACTAAAATAGATGAGAAACTCTTGACTCCAAAAATAAGGCACGTTGCAGGGAAAAGAACAAATTCACCCATTTCCACTATTTTTGGTGTACCAATGCAAGTCAGTTCCCAGTATAGACCACCAAGACTTCAACCAAAGTAACACGACACAATTTCTTCACAACTGCACAAACTCAAGCCTCTATCAAGATATAGTTCAAGCTGCTTTCTTAATTTAGAAAAAATTAGCAACGTTAGTTTTGCTTTCCTGAAAACACCATTAACAGAAGTACATAAACAAGAACTCATGATACGTGGGATGGAGTTGACAAGTTGAATCTAGATCCTTGAATTTGGTATCCAAAGTGGTATATTTTTGGAGTATTCTATTAGTTGATGGCCAGCTATGACATTTCGAATTTCAAATTAATCTCCCTACTACAAGAAATTCTGTAGTCAAACCCAACAAGTCTACATTGTAATCATTCAGTTTTGCATATCAGAAGCTCATGTACAATATATCATTTGGACTCCAAACTTGGTGCCCACAGGACTACTTTTGTGCGCATTGTAAATCTGCTAAACAATGTGATCTCCAAACTCCAAAGTTCACAATTCCTATCAACACAAAATAGTACCAGTAGACTTCCAAAAGCACGAATTCCACAGTATCAATGCTCCTACTCGCATTGTCAACAAACTCTGAAGTCTGCAGGAGTTCTCATCGCACAGCATAGGCGCATAGCTAGCTCTATCTGTGTTACCTAATCCAACCGAGAACCGACCAAATAAATTCAGAGACTCGCCCCTATGCAGCTTAAGCTGCCTAATCCCCATCAGCGCAAGCATTACTACTGCATTGCATTGCTCATCCCAACCGGCGGTACCCTAAACCTGGGCCGCGACCACTAAACCCGCGCGATTCATTCGTGAAGCGGGGAGCGACTAGGGGCGGAGGGCCGTACCACTGCTCCTTGGCCTGGTTGAGGCGGCGGCGGCGATGGTTGGCCGCGGACGGGTCGCCGCGGTCGTCGTACGCCTCCTCGTCCTCCTGGATTCCGCGCCACTGGTCGAGCAGCAGGCCCCGCCGCGCCGCCCCCATCGCCGCGTGCGGCGGCGGGTGATCGGCGGCGGGACGGCCGGGGGTCTCTTCGTAGGGTTCCGGTGGTGGTGGTGGCGGCGATGCCGCGCGCGCGAGACACGAGACGGAAACGGCGTAGTGGGGCTTCGGAGCCGAAATGCGATTAAAGGAAAAGAAAATCGATTGTGACTAGAAAAGTTTATAGAGAGTCGGCGGTGCGCCTCGCAGATTTCCTGGTGTTTTCGGTGCTCCGAATTGTTGGGGAAATTTTACGTCAGGAGGCGCTGCCGCCCAGGGTCACCTCGTGGGGAAAATCCCTTGTTGCACTATTACGGCAAACGGCAGCCCCATCCCGCATGGATTAGTACCACTAGTCACATTTGTTGCAAGTTAGTATCAACTCTCGGACTAAGGGGGTGTTTGTTTTCAGGGACTTTTTGATGTAGGGATTAGAAAAAATCCCTAACAAACCAAATAGGGTGGGACTTTTTTGAGACTTTTTGCTAAAAGTCCTTAGAAGCACCTCCTTGAGAGTCTTTTTCAAAAAATCCCGAGGACTAGAAAAAGTTCTAGGACTAGAGAAACAAACACCACCTAAGTGTTGCAAAACGGTTTGACAGCCGTATAAGCACGTATCGTCGTGTATCTGATTGAGCGGCCCCACCTGTCAGGTGACACGCTGGCCAACCCACGCGCGTCGCTCCGCTGAGTACGACGAAGCCGGCTCGGACGTTGTAACTGGCTGGGCCTGGTCGAACCGAGCCACCCACCGCACCCTCTTCCTCGGTTCGCCGCCTCGCCCTCGTCTCTCCCATTCGTCACTGCTCGTCCCGCAGTCCACTGCCACCATTGTCGCGCCATGGTGTTCGAGGATGAGAGCAGCAACGACTCCAGCCTGCAGTACATCAACTCCTCCAACAACGGCATGCAGTACCAGGTCAGTGGTAGAGGTAGGGTTAGGGTTAGGGTTAGGGTTTCTGATTTGGGGATTTGGGGATTTGGTTGACTGATTTGGCGTTTTTGGTTTATTTTGCTCCTAGGGACGGATTCAAGGGGGGGCGAGACCCCCCCCCCCCGACGATTGCATCGCCCCCTTGATAGCGATCAGTTTGCTCGCTAAATTTTCTCTCTATAACTGCATGTTGCTTGCTTCGCCCCCCCTATGGGTTCCCTTAGCCAGGGCCCGCGTATTTTTTTCCAAGAAATTGCATGCAAAAGGCCCAAATTCTAGAAAATGAATAAAAGGAAGCAGCCCAAAGCAATACACCCGTACGCACAGTTTAGATCTCCTCCAATCACCCCTTCAAAAAAGATCTCATCTAATCGCTTCTTTTCCAATCTGCTTCTACGTTCGAGGCTGCCGCCGGCAGCCAACCGCCTGCTAGATCGTCTATCGAATCTCTCCGTCGAGAAAGGAAGAGGATATGCAAGTGCCTCCTGTTGATCTACGGTACATTCTGGCCGGCCGGCCGTCTTTCAAATAAACCAAAACTTTGGTTTGACCAAAATTCTGGTCGGTCGGCTGCATTTCTTCTCCAAAACTTTGGTTTGGTTTGACCAATTAGATTAATTTTTTCTTGCAACGGGAAGAGGTGCTTTGTGATGGGTTCGATCTTGCGATGCTCAATCTCAGTGACAGAAGGAGACATGACACGCATGTATCATTGCCATTAAGGATAAAAAGATGGGTTATATTCCTACATGAATAGATCTTGTCTACAACATGTCATCGTTCTTATTGCATTACTCCGCTTTTTCATGAACTTAATACAGTAGATGCAAGCTGGATAACGGTTGATGTGTGGAGTAATAGTAGTAGATGAAGGTAGGAGTCGGTCTACTAGTCTTGAACATGATGCCTATACATGATCATTACCTTGGATATTGTCATAATTATTTGCTCTTCTATCAATTACCCAACAGTAATTTGTTTACCCACCATATGTTATTTTTTGAGAGAAGTCTCTAGTGAAATCTACGGCCCCCGGGTCTATTTCCTATCATATCAAAACCCAAAAATACCTTGTTGCAATTTTTTAATTTTCATTTTGTGTTTTTGCCAGATCTATTTATCAAATCCCACACAATTTAATCTATCTCAATATCGAGGAGGGATTGACAACTCCTCTTACGTGTTAGGTTGCAAGTATTTGTTATTTGTGTGCAGGTGTTGTTTGCATGGTGTTGTTTGGTTCTCCTACTGGATTGATAACCTTGGTTTGTAACTGAGGGAAGTACTTACGTTTGTTGTGTTGCATCCTCCTCTCCTCTTCGGGGAATTACCAACGCAGATACAAGCAATCATTTGGCAAGGAGCATAGTTAGCAGTGGAGATGCTCATTGTCTAGTCATTTAGTAGTATTGATGCTCACTGGAACATGTTGTGTAGGCATGTGCTCATGCATTTTTCTGTGTAGTTAAATTGGCCACTAGATGTTAGTGTTATATTTGGCCAGGAGCTTAGTTAGTAGTGGAGATGCTGATTGTTTAATTGAGGCAATTAGGTGATTCACTAGAGTATGTGCTCAAAGTTGAGTGTTTTATAGCTGTTGTTCTTTATTGTTTATTGTAGCAGAATTTGTCTTGGAGCTTAGCTTGCAGTAGAATTATCATTCTTTAGTTGGCCACATGCCTAGGTTATAGTTGTTGTGATGTTTCTTGATGTTTAAAGTTTGCCATTTGGAAATTGGAATTTTGTAGAGAGTAACAATATAAGTATTTGCTATATTGCAGGAAGGTCAAAATTATGGTTTTCTTGGGTGGGTTAACCTAGAGTGGCCTCCCACAATGCAAAATGCATTGTTGAAGCTTTGTGAAATGTATGAATACAACATGAGTGGTAGGAGGAAGGATAACCTGGAGAGTTCACTTACTATTCACCCCTTACAGAAGAGAAAAAGAATCTGGATGCCAACTATGACAGACTAGTTGAAGATGTTCATCAACTTCTCAATGCCCGGGAGGACAGGGTACCAGGTTTTAGCTATGTGCAGGCTAAGATGCAGGGTGCTGAGGAGAAGAGAGTTGAGGTTACCAGTGTGTTGGTGCAATATTTTGCCTCCTTATGTTTTGGAGTTTGTTGACATAAACAGTAAGGGACTTATTGTTTGCTAGTGCACACAGAGTAACAGGTCCCTGAGTCAAGAGGAGTTTGATTCAAACACCGAAGATAATCCTCTGCATGGAAGTGAAGGTTATCACCGAAGATTATGATAACAAGAGTGACCCCTCAAAAATTGCTGACACGAAGCAATTGGTTCAGTGCTCGTCCGAAGGAAGTGACTGCGACCGAGAAGATTGAAGGCAAAGTGAAGACGTAGCATTTATTTTGTTGTTTCCCTTCTCTTTATTGAGTCATAGGACCACCATACTACTAAGACGGGTGTAGCGTTTGAAACTTTGATTCTCTTATGCTAAACCCAAATCCTATGAAAGTTGCAAGAGAAATCTCTTTGTGTTCCGAGCAAATACTTGCCAGCAAGAGACTGTGATGTTCTTAGCTGCAAGAGATTTGTCTCTGACCGAGGAGTTAGCATTACTTGGTCCTCAAGTAATATTACCGTTGCTCTTGAAATCCGACCGTTGTGAACCAGTCGGTTGGCCATTGGCTAGACCACATGTCCAAAATGGTCATTTCCCACCAGGGAAGGCTACGGCTATAAATAGCCACCCCGCACCAGTGTTGTCCGGTGGCTGCTCCGTTTGATTGTGAGAAGATTATTGAGCGACCCCCCTCTCCTGAGTGATTTGAGTTTAAAATCCACCGAGAGAAAACCTCAGAGCCGAAAATTTTGATAGTGGTTCAGCATTACTCGAATCTAAGTCCAGTACGCTCCGCCTATTACTCTTGAGAGCTACGAACTCTCTAGACGGTTAGGTGTCAATTTCTTCAAAAACTAAGAGTAATTATGGTTCTCGAAGAAGAAGTCTATAAAGGTTCGAAGATCGCCTCAAGTATCTACCATGAGTGATCGGCATTGGTTGACGAACCAATTGTCGAGGAGAATAGGGCGAAGAGAGTTTATCCTCTATGTTAAATCACAACCCTTCCAATCAGACGTAGTCCTTTTGCAGAAGGGCGAACTGGTCTACCAAATTCCTTGTTGCCATCGAGCATCACTAGTTATCTCTGCTTCTCCTCTTTACATTCGAACTGTCTCAATCATGTGATTTGTCTCGATGCATGCTTTTAGTTTCCATTCTGTAGTTTATATTCGCTCACTGTACACTATTTTCATTCACTCTGCTGTTGGGTTCTGAGAGTTTTGATATTTCCAAATAAAATTTAAAACTCCCATTCACCACCCTCTGGTAGACATACTTCATTCCTACAATTGGTATCAGATCAAGGTACTCCTTGACTCTGCTCATTTTGGTCTAACCACCTCAGAGTTTAAGTATGTCTTCAGCGAGCTACAAGTCGCATCTCAAGATTCCCATCTTCGATGGGACGGACTATCCCTTCTGGAAAGAGGAGATGAAGATCCGTCTCTAAGCTATTGATGATGATATGTGGGATGTGGTGCATACTAGATTCACGGTTGAAGTACCCCAGGTCCCCACTGACCGCAAGAAGAAACTCATTCAGATGGACGCTTATGCTAAATATGAAATTGGTGGCCATCTCTCTCATGCTCAATTTCTTCGACATCGTCAGTGTGAAACTGCAAAGGAATTGTGGAACATTCTCGAAAAAGATAAATGAGGGTGTTTCAACTCAGAAAGAAGCTCACATTGATACACTCTTTGGGCGAAGTTCAATCGGTTCAAGCGAATCAGAAATGAAAGCTGTCAGCAAACTTTTGATCGTATGAGTGACATTGCAAACGAGCTACAAGGTCTCGGCGCCAAAGACATCACTGATCACAAAGTTGTTAAGGAACTGCTCCTATCTCTTGACAACTCATTTTACACACTAGTTTTTATGATTAGGGAATGAGTTGCCTTCAAAATTCTCGACTCTGCTGATATCATGGAAAGGCTAAACACCCACGAGGAACAAGAAGAAGAAAGAGAGATCTCTATGGCTCAAGTCACCACAAAAGTCATGCTCTCAAGGTTGTGGCTGATTCTTCCTCAGAAGGAAATGCCAAAGAAGATTCAGATGACCCAAAAAGGATTAGCAAAGATCTCGCATTAATCATGAAAAGATTCTAGCACCTTCATAGGAATAACCAGTTTCATAAGAAAGGATCCAGCAACTCTGGGGGTTCAAAATCTTCATCAAAACCTACTGGAGATCACACCTGCTTCAAGTGCAAAAAGCCAGGACATTTCATTTCGGACTGCCCTCTCTGGGAAGCTGAAATCCATGCCAGTGGAAGATATGATTCAGGAAACAACCATGGCAAAGGCAAGAGCAAGAACTACGACTTCGATGATGAGAAGAAAACGAAGAAGTTCTTCAAGAAGAAGGATGGCTCTGCTTCCAAGTCTTCATCAAGATCTTACTCAAGGAATCCATCCAAGTCCTCCTCCAACTACAAGAATACCTCTCGCAAGGCCAAGGCATACATCGGCAAGGAGATGGACTCTGATGAAGAAGAGTCACCTGACTCCGAAGAAGCTGATGAATCCGATGGGATTCTGATTCCGGCATGGCTAGTATAGCATGTGCCTCCACCCCTACATCAAACTTCTTCGAGAATCATTCAAGCGATGACGAATCTCCTGCTTACTGCTTCAAAAGAAAAGGTATCCTCCAAACATCACAAGGTTCACTCCAGTGATCAATATTCTTCGGATGAGGATGACCATGCTAAACTGATCAAAATTGCTAATATACAACAAAAAACTCTTGAGAAAATTGGAAAAACCCTTAGGAAATCTGAAGGGTTGATGGTTGAGGAGATGTAGAAAAATCAGTCATTGATAGAAGAGCATTCCGCCCTCAAGTCACGAATGGAAGAACTATCAAATCGTCATGATTTTCTCTCGGCTGACCACGAGAGATTGACTTATGATTACATGAAAAGGAAACAGGAACTCGAGTCACTGAGAGAGGCTCATGATGACTTGATCAAAGAAAATTCTCTTCTCACTCAACAACTCAAAGAGAAACCTGAAGTGTTTATACCACCTTGCTTAAAATGCCTTGAACACAGCAATGTTGAATCTTTTGTGAATGCTAACCCCTCTGTCGAGGAAAATGGTTCTGTGTTTGATGAGAATGCTAGGTTGAAGGATCTTATTCAGACAGGAATGTTCAAGTCTCTCAAAGGGCATCAAACACTTTGTGATGTTTTGAAGAAATCCATTCTTCACAAAAATCCCAGGAAAGAAGGTATCAGCTTCGAGAGGAAATTGAATGAAAATGGCTCTTACTGGGAACCTGATCAATATCCTCACACTATGTGGGTGCCTACCAAGAGCAAATGCTTGATCCAGCTTTAATTTCGGGATATGACTCTCCTATCCTTGAATACTCTTATGATGATTCTCTGGACAACTATAAGCTGTTCAAAAACCAACATGGTGAGGCTGTTACTCACTATGTTGGACCAAACAGCAGAAATGACCCCTCAAAGGTAGTTGTCTGGGTGCCTAGGAAAACTATCGAAGCATTGCCTATTACTACGTTACTAACCATGCAGGCAGAAAATGCTCGTTACTTTCGTGGAAAAGTTCGACAGAATGAGTACATGCATACCTCATTCAATCACTATGCTCATTTGTCTGGAAAGAATTTTAATGCCTATTCCTTCGATTATGCTCGCACTTCTTCGAGTACCAATTATGGTTATCGAAAGAAATCATATACTGCTTGCTCTCTTGTTTTGAAGCCACCTACAAAGATGTGGGTGGTTAAGAAAGCCTAATTCCTCTGCAGGACTATGTCTCCGGGTGTAGCGAATGGATAATGGATAGTGGATGCACTAGTCATATGACCGGAGACAAGTCATTGTTTGTCGACCCCATGCTTCATCTCAAAAGTATACTAATTTTGGCGACAACAACAAAGGAAAGGTAATTGGGTTAGGTAAAATTGCTATATCCAAAGACAAGACCATTGATGATATTTTACTTGTTCAGTCTCTTGGATTCATTCTCATGTCATTTGGCAAGCTTTGTGATCTAGGCATGCTAGTTCTATTTTCTATATCCAAATGCATCATCTTTATGGCCTCTAATAATTCCTTCATCTTCGAGGGAAATAGAAAAGGTGATTTATATATTGTGGATTTCTCTAAGGGTCCCTCAGCCCAAGCTTGTTTGCTTGCAAAAGAAAACGAAGGATGGTTGTGGCACCGAACACTTGATCATGCAGGTATGAGAAATTTGCAGACTCTCGTGAAGAAAAATCATCTCCGTGGCATTCTGATACGTCTCCAACGTATTTATAATTTTTGATTGTTCCATGATGTTATATTATCATTCTTCGATGTTTTACATTCATTTTATAGCAACTTTGTATCATTTTTTGGGACTAACCTATTGACATAGTGCCCGGTGCCAGTTGCTTTTTTTTGCTTTTTTTACTTCATAGAATATCCATATCAAACAGAGTCCAAATGCCACAAAACTTTTTGGGGATTTTTTTGGACCAGAAGACAACTTGGGAGCCAAGGAAGCACCAAGGAGGAGGCCCATGGGGCCCACCACCCACCTGGGTGCGCCAGAGGCCCCTGGCGCCCTGATGGGTGGTGGGGCCCATGGAGGTCTCCTCCACCGCCTCTCAGCTCTATAAATACTCAGCTATTCCAGAAACCCTAGGGGAGCAATCGAAACACAATTCCAGCCGCCGCAAGTTCCAGAACCACGAGATCCAATCTAGAGCCCTATTCCGGCACTCTACCAGAGGGGAACACGATCATGGAGGGGTTCATCATCCTCATTGGTGCTCCTCCAATGATGCGTGAGTAGTTCACCATAGACCTACGGGTCCGTAGGCAGTAGCTAGATGGCTTTTTCTCTCTTTTTGATTCTCAATACAATGTTCTCTTCGATGTTCTTGGAGATCTATTTGATGTAATGACTTTTTGCGCTATGTTTGTTGGGATCCGATGAATTGAGTTTATGACCAGATCTATTCCTATCCATACATGATTATTATATCCTCGTATTTCTTCTTTGATATTTCAGTTTTGTTTGGCCAACTTGATTGATTTATCTTGCTATGGGAAGAGGTGTTTTGTGATGGGTTCGATCTTGCGATGTCCTCACCTAGTGACAGAAGGGGTAGCGAGGCACGCGTGTATCATTGCTATTAAGGATAAAAAGATGGGGTCTATTCCTACATGAATATATCTTATCTACATCATGTCATCGTTCTTATTGCATTACTCCGTTTCTCCATGAACTTAATACACTAGATGCATGCTGGATAGAGGTCGATGTGTGGAGTAATAGTAGTAGATGCAGAATCATTTCGGTCTACTAATCTTGGACATGATGCCTATATACATGACCATTGTCTTAGATATCATCATAATTATTTGCTCTTCTATCAGTTGCCCAATAGTATTTTGTTTACCCATGATACGTCTCCGTCATATCTACTTTTCCAAACACTTTTGCCCTTGTTTTGGACTCTAACTTGCATGATTTGAATGGAACTAACCCGGACTGACACTGTTTTCAGCAGAACTGCCATGGTGTTATTTTTGTGCAGAAATAAAAGTTCTCGGGATGACCTGAAAATCCACGGAGCAACTTTTTGGAATTAATAAAAAATATTAGCGAAAGAATCAACGTCAGGGGGCCTACACCCTGTCCACGAGGGTGGGGGGCGCGCCCCCTGCCTCGTGGGCCCCCTGAAGCTCCACCGACCTCAACTCCAACTCCATATATTCACGTTCAGGGAGAAAAAAACCCAGAGAGAAGGATTTCATCGCATTTTACGATACAGAGCCGCCGCCAAGCTCTAAACTCTCTCGGGAGGGCTAATCTGGAGTCCGTTCGGGGCTCCGGAGAGAGGAATCCATCGCCGTCGTTATCATCAACCATCCTCCATCACCAATTTCATGATGCTCACCGCCGTGCGTGAGTAATTCCATCATAGGCTTGCTGGACGGTGATCGGTTGGATGAGATTTACCATGTAATTAAGTTAGTTTTGTTAGGGTTTGATCCCTAGTATCCACTATGTTCTGAGATTGATGTTGCTATGACTTTGCCATGCTTAATGCTTGTCACTAGGGCCTGAGTGCCATGATTTTAGATCTGAACCTATTATGTTTTCATGAATATATGTGAGTTCTTGATCCTATCTTGCAAGTCTATAGTCACCTATTATGTGTTATGATTCGTTAACCCCGAAGACAATAATCAGGATACTTACCGGTGATGACCGTAGTTTGAGGAGTTCATGTATTCACTAAGTGTTAATGCTTTGGCCTGGTACTCTATTAAAAGAAGGCCTTAATATCCCTTAGTTTCCAATAGGACCCCGCTGCCACGGGAGGGTAGGACAAAAGATGTCATGCAAGTTCTTTTCCATAAGCACATATGACTATATTCGGAATACATGCCTACATTACATTGATGAACTGGAGCTAGTTCTGTGTCACCCTATGTTCACTACAAAAAAAATACACTTCCGTGATGATACGTGTTTGTCACAGTAGGTCGCGTTTTTTGTCATGCATGTACATCCATGACAAATTTATGACAGAATCAAGATAGTCATACATGTGCTGTCGTAGAAGTGTTCCATGACATTACCAAAATTATCATCACGGAAGTGTCCACTTCCATGACGATAAATCGCGCGTCACAGAAGTGCTTTCGTCAAGGGTGACCGACATGTGGCATCCACCTTAACGGAATGTCGTTAAGCTATCGGGTCGGGTTTTGGATCCGATAACCCGTTAACAGCCCCGACCAATGGGAAATTTCCACATGTAAAATTCTTATTGGCCGGACGAAACACGTGTCAGCTCGTCAGTGGGTCAGATAGGCGCCTATGATATGTCGACACGTGCCACGGCCCACCATTGGCCCATTTAGCTTACAAAGTCGGCCCGTTTGACTTGGTCAAAAGTTAACGGGCTGACCCATAAAAAGCCTGTTAACGGTCTCTTCGCAAATAATCCATTTTATGGCCCGTTAGGCACTAAAGGAAATTGGCCCAACAACGTCATGTGCCCGTCGAATATAACACCAGCCCATTTCACTTTTGGCCCATGTATGGCCCACGACGTCTTTCGGCCCATATGAGGCCTTCGTATCTTTCGGCCCTTTACAGGCCCACGGTGACTCTAGCCCATAATAAACAATAATTTTCTTTGTGCCCGTTAACGGCTCGTGATTTACATGGGCCGTTTCCAGCCCGTGTTAGCTTTCGGCCTATTGACGGCCCATACATTCTTGGGCTCCTTTTCGGCCCTCGATTACTTCCGGCCCGTTACTGGCCTATTCCCCTAATGGGCCAAATTCGGCCCATGGCAAGAGTTGGCCTGTTACTGGCATGTTCCCCAAATGGGCCAAATTCGGCCCATGGCAAGAGTCGGCCCATTACTGGCCTGTTACCCTAATGGGCCAAATTCGGCCCATGGCAAGAGCCAACCCGTTTCTGGCCAGCCCGTCCTATATTCTGGCCCATTAACGACCCGTTATGCCTGTGACAGAATTAAGCTTTTGCAGTCCAACGGCCTGTTAACGGCCCGTTACCGTGCTGGGCCGATACCAATTACGCCCGAATACGGCCCATGTAGACCCATTTATCCGACGGACTGAGGCCCACCAATTACAGGCCCATTTATCAACGGCCCGAGGCCCACCAATTACATGCCCATTTATCGACGGCCCGTAGGATACCCATGGATCCTACGACCCGTATATGGCCCATGGGTAGTTGCGGCCACTAGCAAACCAGGAAAAAGAAGACTAGGAAATAAATAAGGCCCAAACTAACGCTAGGCTATTAAGGCGATTGCACAGATTACATCCACTCGGCATCAAAGATCGCCACCAGTGCAAATATAGGGAACACCCTACACTATACAAAAATGGCTTGCTATTTTCTTCAGCCGGTGGCTACACGTTAAGAATAAATTTTGTATCGCACCAAAACAAATTACAACTATATAACAAACTTGATTTTTATACGATTTTTTGAGCAACTAGCGCGAAAGAGGAAGGTTGGCATAAAACTTAACAGTCTAGCAGATAAATGCACCACTAGAAGTTCAGAAGCTCGGTTCATTTGACCTGACTGTTACGTTTTCATGATGTATTGTCCGATGGAACACCATAACCCTCGCCTTCATTTCCCCTAGGCTCCTGAACAACATAGCAAATGTCTGATAGTCTGGTTTCAAAACCATGCATATCTTGACGACATTGAGCAGTGTTTCTCCTTGTTTCACAAAGGGCCTCTGTTAGGGAATGGACTTGTGTCTGGAGCGTAGATACAACATTGCTTTGAGCTTGCATATCTTGATCATGAGGCAGTTTGGACGATATTTCCTTAACAACCAACCTAGTATTACGGAGGAACATGCTTTTGGCACTGTTAGTGGATAGGTACTTACCCACTGCTGCAAGAGCTGACATTGCGGTTATAGTTGCCTCGCCACCTTCAGAAGGTGGCGGTTCCACCATTTTTTCCATAGCTCGCTGAAAAGTTGAGGTTTTACATTAGTAGTACCAGAACAGAAGATATTAAGGAGGCAGCAAAACAAAACAAAATAGCTTTGGTCTATATACAGAACTTATTCTGGTGAACCCATGTAAAATTTTAGTTGTATTTTATTGCAAAATACATAATAAAACCAGGTTCCAAACATATGACCATGTACCATCGCTAATGTATTGTCTATTTCTTCACATTGTATTGAGGGCTAAGGATAAAGAGACGAAGTTTATAATACGGTAAGCATAGTATGACATCATTCATATCACAAAACAACTGAGAACAGACAAACAGACAATTGTAACGTTGTGTGGGCAAGTCCAGCACGGAACTAGATTACGGGTCAAGATCAAAGGAACATCACTCCTCCATTTTAAACCTTGTAAGGTGCAATGATACGCTAAGACAATTGTGTATAAAATTGAAAAGAGTAATAGACATTGGCCGCAAACCATGCAGTTCAAGGCACAAGTCAGAGTAAGTAGTAGTTAAAAGGCATGAGGATTAAGGACTTACAACAGCGGCTTTGACTGGTGTAGTCATGCCCTTCTTCTTGCTGGTGTGACAGTCCTTGAAGATTTTCACAACATTTGGTTCAGGTACTTTTTGGTCCTTGCGGGCTTTCCTCTGCATTTCGAACAAGTCAATATAGATATGATAATATGGTACAGTGAAAAGAGTGAAACAGCAACTAATTACAAGAGCCTCGCAGTGTGCAATATAGCTACGAGATCCTGTCGTCTGTTGGAATTTCACGTTCGTACGGTTGGCCTTGTTCTTTGAACAGTTCACCTACAAGAAGATAGATTTGTGTGGCACATGCGTCAATAGGACTTCAACATGTGATCTGATCACATATATATGATGTACCTGATACTTCGAATCAGACCAGTGTTTAACAAGGCCCCTCCAGTCTTCATCCGATATATTTTCCACTGGATATGTTTGGGAAAGTTCACTGTTAGCCTTGCCTTCAAAGTGAGTTTTCCTCAAGTTATACCGATACTGTCGCAGAGCAGACTTGAAAACATGGGTGCAAGCTTGTCTGGTTGCATCATCTTGGCTATCCAACTTGAACCTCATCTGTTAAAAATTATGGGAGTCTCATTATCAGCAACCTAGAAAGTATGGGACAGAGCAAGACGATATTACTAGTTTCCATACATAACCATACTTACAGATAAATGGTCGGGGAAGGTGTTGAACTGGGTTTCATCTTTGTCATTCCTGTACTGAGTCCATGTTGGGAGGATACGTACATGACACCTAACGACAACCGCTGCCTCTGATATAACTTGGCTGACTCTGTAGCATCACGTGGCCTTTTTAAACCTACCTCAAAACGAATCTCCATTCTTCCTCCTCTAGATTTAGTTAACCTATCGAGCATTATCCCTGATGTTTGTTTCCTCTTGCGCCTAGGTGCTAGTCCAACAACAAACATATGAAGTGTTAGTGTACATCAAACTGTTAGACTACATATAAAGAAGCATGCAACTGTAACTTGACTCCAGCAACTACCTTCTTGCTGTTGAGGCTCACAAGGTTCATCTAATATTGCCAACTCGTCTTGTGTCAAGAGTGCTTGGGAAGTAGTGTCAGGTGGCAAGGGAGCTTGGGAACGTGCTGCTAGCTCAGTTGACGCACGAGTATGTCGTGCAGCTGGTAGTATTGTGGTAGGTGTTGCAAGAACTAGGGATGTCTGTGCTTGTTTGGTGGCAGCTATTTGTTTCTGTTTGGCTTTTTTTTCAGCTCGTGTAGCATGGGATGCCGTGTTTGTAGAATTTTCCGCTGGACTTTCACCTTCTATTGCACCATCAGTACCAGCAGAATCTGCAGGATTCATCCGCTTCTCATTCTCTGCCATTCTCTGTTTCTTCCTCTTTCTCTGTGCCATGTTAAGTCAAGCTGACAAGAAAAATGAATAAAATTTAGTTCTTCAGAACAAATTGATGCATGATGCAGACGAATGAAACTTTGATGTTAGACAACCACATGATAGGAGGATGTAATATGTATGAAAAACAGGACGGAAGAGATAACCAGAACTATGATGTGTAAACTAAGAAGAAGACATTTCACCAAATTAGAAGCAATGCAATGGAAGGTAGACACCATATGAAAGATGCTACAAATATCGCTCTGCCAAGTTAACAGTGTCTCAGCATAAATGGCGTTTAAACAAATGTGAAGCAGTACAAGAAATAAATCATATGCAAGATGCAAACAACATCACACTACCATGTTAGAGGTCTCTCGTCATTAGTGCCATTGCATATTCACAGCTTATGATGTGTAAACTAAGGAGAAGGCATTTCAACAAATTAGAAGCAATGAAAGCTAGACACCATATGAAAGATGCAAATAATATCACTCTACTAAGTTAAAACTGTCTCGTCATAAGTGCCATTTCAACAAATTAGTAGTACAAGCTAGAAAAGAATGTGAGATGTCACACTCCGAAGTCAAACGTGTCTTATGATAAGTGATTGTTGCAGGTTACACAACAGTAGTAATTTGATGTAAGAACATGGTGTGATAGACAGATATTGTATGTTCTAGAAACAGGAACACGTGTCTTATTCAAGTATAATGTGTAAAGTAAGTAGATGGAATTCAACAAAATTAGAAGCAATACAAGCTAGACATCACACATAACATGCAACCACATATAACAGTGCCAAGTTAGAGGGAGCACCAGTGATGCTGCACTAGGGGAGACGTGCTCATCATAAACACATCTTTGTTGAGTGTCTATGCATATGTTGTCTTGGAAATCATCTTGGGGGTGTGGAGGAGTAGAAACTGTAGAGGCCCTCCATTTGGAAGGATCACCTTTATCCGCTGCCTTGCTAACTTCCTTCCACTTTATTGATTTTGAATTGTCAAGTAAAACCATCAAGAAAAAACAATAAAATTCTCTCTTCAGAACTCATTCATGCATGATACTGACAATCACTATTTTGATGTAAGGCAAACACATGATACCAGGATGGAATATGTACGAAAAACAGGACGACATGACATGTTCACAACTGTTTGTGTAAACTAAGCAGAAACCATTCCAGCAAATAAGAAGCAATGCAAGCTAGACACCACATGAAAGATGCAACCAATATGACTGCCAAGTTAAAAGCGTTCCATCATAAACGGAATTTCAACAAATTAGAAGCAGCGCATGCTATAAATCATATGAAAGATGCAACTAATATCACACTGCATATACTAAAGGTGTCTCATCATATTGATTGATGCGGGATACAAAAAAAACAATAGTTTTATGTAAGGACATGCTTAATAGACAGATGTACTATGTACCAAATACAGGAAGGCATGTCACATTAACAGGTATAATGCCACATTTACAGGAGTATAAGCTAAGCAGACTAGCACATGCAGTTTAACCAGATTGGAAGAATTACAATCTAGACACCGTATGCAACATGCAACCACATATCACGCTGCCAAGTTAGAGCAAGCACTTGTAATGCTAGTGTAGGGGAAATGTTGTAATCAACTACAGAGCTACGTTCACTATCTTCATCTAGCATTTCTGTTTCTTGAGAATCGTGTCAGGAGGCTGACGCTGCATTCTTTAAATGAGGAGTAGTCCCCTTGCCTGCCTGCCTCGTCATAAGTGATTGATGAGGGATACACAAGAACATTAGTTTGATGTAAGAACATGGTTAATACACAGATGTAATAGTATGTACCAAAAATAGAAAGGCATGCCATATTCAAAGGTATAATGTGTAAGCTAAGCAGATGCAATTTAACCAAATTGGAAGCAATACAAGCTAGACATCCGGCTAGAGTGGTGAACATGATCATCTAGGACCTAAGAGCCTGGTGGGAGGCGGGCTGGTTGGCCACCATCGCTGCTTTTTAGTTGGCTTCCAGGTGATGCCTCTCTTTGATGGGCTTGTCACTGGCTCGGCCAGTGCCCTGACTAGCTATTTGTCTTCTGGTGCTCACGGGATGGTGGTTCATGTAAAAAATATCTTTCCTTATCTTAATAAAGACCGACTTTGGCCTTTCGAATACAAGCTAGACACCATATGGAACATGCAACCACATATGACACCGCGAAGTTAAAGCAAGCACCTGGGATGGTGGTTCATTGCGAGCGAGGTCATCAACTCCAGAGCAACGTTTATCGTCTCCATCTGCTGACACTGCACCCTTTAGAGTGCGGTAATGTGTCTTGCCTACCAGCATACGAAGCTGGAGCGACTTCTCTCTTTTCTTTGCTGCTTCTCTTTCGGCAGGAGAGTCTGAAATACCCTTGCATAAAAACACAATAGTGAGGGTATGGGTGAAGTGTGTGCAGAACTAGTGCACTGTAAAAGTAACAGATAGCAGGTGGCTGAAAAATAAATGACATGAGACATATGATAGCTCTACAACATTGCATGGCAAACAAAAATAGATTCTACTCCGTATGATTTTGTAATATATGAGCACAGGAAATGCAGGTACTCCTCCAGCACACCACCACATGTGGTCATATCTAAGATAACAGTCGACTAAAAATAAATAGGTCAGTCGATTTTTTAATGAACCGTCCGATCTATAAGGAACGGGCAGATGGCCTTCGTCTACCTCCCGCCAGTCACTGTTGACGATCTTTCTCGAACCGCCAGCGACCACCGGCCCAGACCCGTGCCTCCGCCGCCCTGCCCTCCCATCGACCTCATACCACCGCCGTGCTTGGCAGCGCCCCCAAGCCATCCCTTTAATCCCGGCCGACCTCCAGATCGGGCGCCAGTAGCTCTAGGCCGCAGACGCCCCTAAGATAAACACCAAGGCGCTCCTTCCCCGGCGTAATAGTCGTACTACCACCTGTTACGCCGGGGAATGCTTCCGTTAATTGGGAATCAACTGGCCAGAAATTGAAATTCAGGGGGGCGACGGGCCTCTAGCTAAGGTGAAATATTATATGAGGAGAAACCTTGTGCATCGTGAGTTACTAGGAACATCTAGTATCAAGAAGAAGCGGTCAACTAGTGTCTTCTGTGGGATGAATACCATGCAAGCAGAGATGTAAGATTTGCATGAATAAGGGAAGAGGAGTACCTTCTTCGGTTGCCGGTGTGGTCACCTCCACATGTCGCGCCGATCTTCTTGTTTTTACCGGGGAAACCGATGTTCTGGAGGGTGCAGGCTTGGACGAACCCATGGCCAAATTGTTGACTGTGTTGCCGTGGCTGTATGTCAGCGGAGGGGAAGCAGATTCGAGGCGGCGAAGGACAGCTTAGCAGGAATAGCTCCGGTGCGGTGGATGGTGGCGAAGTTGGAGCGGCAGCGGTGAGGCGCAGGACAACGTGGTTGAACTGGCTCGGGTACGGACGGCTCGGCCTCGGCTTCAACTACTAGCCGTGGAGGGCGTTGCGGTTGAGGTTGCGGTGGACGACGACGTTGGGGTATCGGCTCCGTCGTGATGGAGGAGGGTGGCGGTTGATGGGTGGTACGGGGTGGCGAACGGAGGACGCCGGGGTTTCGCGGCTGGTGGAGAGGTAGTTTTGGCGCCCACGAAGTACGAATGGGGAATCAGACGGGTGGGGGGGAACCATGTTTCGGTCTGGGACACGCTTGTTTTTGGCTTTTTTGAACAGAAGATGGGACGCGCTTGTTTGAAATTTGGGGAAAGTACAAACTTTGCCCCCCTCTTAAATTTCAGACCTACTGCGGGTCGGGGGTAGGATGGTAATCCCAGGTGTCCCAAATAGTGGGCGGGAGCGATTTCGGCCGCGCGCATGTGTGCTTAGGCAGCCATTGTGTATGAATGTTTTTCGGAGGCGGTTGCGTGGCGTCTAGATGAAGCTACAAACCTACCCCGGTTTAGACCTTTGGACGTCGGGCCGGTAGGTTTCACGGGTCGGAGTTATTAGAAAAGTAATTTCCTTGTACTACCAAACATTGGTCTCACGTGGTTTCGGGCGAGTAGAGGCTCTTTTGGCGCTTCGTTCGAAATTTTGAAACACAAGCATTCACGTTTAGAGTACTCTTGAACTATGAGGATTGACCTAAATAGACAATGTTATATTTGACCTTGTATGTTTGAAAACCTCATTAAATTATCCGCTTCCTTTTGAAATTTTGACACTTGAAAATCCTATAACTATGATTATTTTGGAATGGAGGAGCTAAATTTGAATCTATTTTGTACACGACTACATATGCTATTATGTACAAAATCAGAGCAAAGGTTGGTACCCCCATAGTTTAGGTATGGTTTACAAATGCCATGACATCAAATTCAAATAATTGAATGGACTTCATGTTGAATTCGATTTTTTTAAACCACCTTAGGTTAAATTCAAATGTATACTAGTTCATAGGTAGCTATTTATAAATGTCCATTGTGTAACTTTCGTATGTATAATGTGCTTTACACACACAACATGAACTATACTCACGTTTATATTCGATTGCTAAAGCGATGCATTGTGTGGAGTTCAAAATACTAACTATGTGGATCAATTGTGTCGAATAATAACATAAACATGCTCAAATTCGATAGAATCTAGATGTCTGATGGATCAATGACCGCTCCTTACGCAAATTGCAAATATCATGATCCCATCCTAATATTTGGATACAATTTATATCTTTAATCAATGTGTAGAGCAGTCTTTTACGTGTAGTTTCACTCTCCATCGGTGGTCTCTCACACATGCTCACACACTCTCTCCCGAGGTGTCTTTCTCGCACACATTCTCTAGATATAACCCTCCCTCCCTCTCATACCATTTACAACTGTTTTCACTAACCTTTATCACAAGCACTCTTCCTCTCGCAAACATACACACGCACAATCCTCATCGACCCTTTCTATATACATGGACTTGCCTACGTGTCTCATGTACGCACATTACCTTTACGTTTGTCTCTCATGCATTATCTCACACCTCTCTTCCTAATCGACGAGTATGATTCTAGCAGAGCATTCTGTAGGATGCCCCTTAAAGTTAGGTTGGATGAACAGTAATATCAGAGATAAATGGGTTACCTTAGTCCGAGAACCTAGGGTTACAAATCCTAGCCGGCTTTGTCAGTGGACACAGAGTCCTTCACAATTCTTCTATCTTTGTCTTGTACGACTAGTCATCCATGGGTCTTCCTAAATGTGTCATGGGCCGACCAATGTGGCGCATGACGGAACCGAACGAAGGGCCTCACCTTGACCCACCGGACCTCACGTGGTGACACACCCTCTGCCCCCATGTCTCATTATCTTCTCACACCCACACGTACCAACACAAACACCACAAACACAGAAAATTTCTCCTGGTGCCTCTATTCCCTCCCCCCTTGCATATACACACTCAAGGGAATGAAATCTCTTGTCGTGACGTCATATTCGTCTCTCTCTCTAGACCACCCTCATTTCTCGTGCTATCTCTCCCACGCCCCCCCGGTCGGCCCCTCTATCCATGCCTCTCTCGAATACGTAATACACACACATACCTCTCTAGGCCCCGCCAAATGCATCAACTACACATTCACACATGTTACATCACATACCCCATTGATCTAAAAAGCCCTCTCTTCACGTTTATTTCGCATACAACATTCCTTTTGAATAAAGTGTGGCCAAAAAATTATTTTAGAGTTTCTACATATATACAACATTACAAAGTTATATGGAGGAGTACGAACGCTAATTTGCATTGCATTGTGCCCACAATGATATTTATTCTGCACTGTGAATTTGTATATTTTTATACTATATACAAAGTTAGTCATAATAAAGAGAAATGAAGAGCATCTCTCTCTCCATCGCATACCCCCCCTGTACGCCCCTTTCACGTATGCACACAAAACTATCTCCAGGTCCTCTAAAAGTAAGCCCCCAGAAAATTCACGCGTGTTTCATCTTTCTCTCGCGATATATGCAATGCCGATCATTGTATTTGAAGCGAAAGCACGATACATACATTGGACTTCATAATCCACCCATTACGGTCACCGTTTACGTTTAGTGGTTATTATACAGTCACGGGCTCACCGTACAACTTTGTATTTGCTCATGACATGACTAGTTGACCAGTTGAACGCTCCACGTGGCACCTCTAGTGTTGCATCACATTATCTCACTAACATCGTGCCCACCTGTCGACTTGTATCTACTCTACATCTACACTATTATAAAATACATAAAATACACTCTTATAAAAGACAGAGTTGGTGATGATGGTGTGCCTGCCATCCTGCAATATAGGCCGTCCGATTTATATCTGACGGATAGGAAAAAAACTATGGCAATTTTGCAAAAAGGTACCCACACACCTCTCCACATTTGCAAATAAGGTCTTCCCTTGTTCATCCTTTTCTCTCACAAGATAAACAAGTCATACAAATGCATCTTGATGTTACGTGCAACGCACGGGCATCTTGCTAGTAAGAATGAAAACAAACGACAAAAAAATATTTTGACGGTGGTGCGAAGTCATGACCGCGGGCACAGTGGACAAGGTGGCCTTGTATTGGTATGTTGAGCCGTCTGTTTTAACACACAGGAGCTGGTGTGGTGATTATACACACACGCGCGCATGCACACGAACTCCATCCACGCAACACTCACACAAACACATGCACCCACGCACGCACGCAACACTCACACGTACACATGCAGCCACACACGCACGCAACACTCACACGCACACACGCACACATGCATGCACACACCAGTACACCACACAACCAACACACACTCTCACGCTCAAGTGCTCAACCTACATGTGCATGCGCACACATCAGGCCCTGACAGACACATACACAACCAGGTGATTCCCGCGCACGGGTTGGAGCCTTGTCGCGCCTGCGTAAATTTGTGTTTATCTGACCTTTTCCCTATGCGAACTGACAGGTGGGACCCACAAGGAACATGGTCAATTTAACTAGTCAACATGGCGCCACACAGACTATTTGGCCGGTCAACAGAGTGCAATCCGATGCTCAACTGTGAGCAAGTGACCGGATAATCACCGCAAAACGTATATAGTGACCGTAATCAGCTTATTCTGAAGTTCGGTAACCGTATTACGCTTTTCTCTCTGTAGGCCCTCCAAAACTACATCTCTACACGTTCTCGCATGTTACATCTAACAACTATGCAATACAGGACTACTACTACACTCTAACACAATAAATCATATGTGTTTTTAGTTTTACTAGATATCATATTGTTACTTATAATTATTCAGTTTGCATACATTAAAATTGCCTTTGAAATGTATGGCCAGTATCATCTACCGCGCGGGAAAAATCCTGCCCTTTCCTGTTTAATCGGGTTTGTATCGATGGATCGTGCGAAACAACAAAACTATAGTACTATACAATACAAGTGACAGTTCACTGGGCCGTCGTGTCGTCTACTCCTCCGTCGTAAGAGTGGAGCGCTCGCTTTCATAAATCTTCTAGTCCCTTTCACCGACATGTGGGACATCAAGCTACCGGGTCCACGTGCCATACCGGAATACAGTGCAGAGCAGCCGGGGTGAAGCACCCCAGTCATGGCGCCGGCGTAGTAATGAGCAATGAGGCGTCAAATCATAAAGCTGCACCTTTCCCGTAGTTAAGTTGGAGGGACGAAGTAATAATGCTAAAAAAAGAAGTTGGAGGGACCAAGCAACCATCATTTCACTCATTGCTGAATCCGCTTCTCCCTCATCTTCTTCAACTTAACCACGTGTTGTTTCTGCCGTTGTTCTGCCTCATGTGGGACGCGGATCAGCTTGGTAAAGCACTGACACGTGGGACCGCATGTTAGCAAACCGCCAGGACAACGTCCTCCGAAAATAAGAAACCTCCCCCGCCATCCGCGAGGCAAAATCACCTCCTTTTTACTAACCTTTGATTCTATAATTTTTTAGATCAATATAATTGAGATTTGTATAGATAGCACACAGGAGCAAAACCAAGTGGTACGGTTAAGGGCATCCACAATGTGTAGCCAAATGTGAAAATAGCTTTTGGCATCGTGGGAACCATTGTGGACGGTGTTGCCAAAGCCAAAAAGATGGAACCGAAGCTCCCTGATTGATTGATTGAAGGAATAGAAAAATGCAACGTCTCTCCTCTTTCTCCCATGCTTGGACGCATGTAGGAGTAGTACAGTATAGAGCATAGAGTCTATTCCCCTGCCCCTTCTATCACAAATCACAAAGCAGTGAGGCGTCAAATCACAAAGCACGGACGAAGCAACTACCATTTCACTCTTCGCTGACTCCGCTTCTCCATCATCTTCTTCGAGAAACCATCTCACCGCACTAGTACTCCTAGTAGTAGTACTAGTAAAGGACTTCCTGGATGCAAATAAGGCGGTTGTCTCGGCTTGCAGGCGACACTTGCGAACGACTTACCGTGGTCTCCCTCAATGGTGTTCTCCGTCGAACGCACTTCGCCAAACCACAAAAAATTAAAGTCGTCGACGTCACCGCAATGGGCAAGGAATTCAAATATAGTTACTACCTCCATTTTTTTTGGTACACAAGGCTAGTATATCAAAATTACAATTTGCAAAGGGCCACTAACACTAATCGAGGCAAAATTGATGGGGTTAGCAACCAAGGACATTAATAGCCCCTGCATGCATGCGGAAGTGAGAAGGTTCGTTTGCATGGCGCTGCATTAATCAAGCGATGAGGAGTGAGATGGTTAGCTCTTTGGTCTTTCAAGAAAAAAATACGCATTAATTGACACGTGAAACGAGGATTTGTATCGAAGGAAAACCCCGCCTTTCTTTTTTAACACTAGTACTCCTAGTATGTACGTACTTATCCTGTTTGGGTCTAGGCCTTGCATTGTCAAACTTTGCCACACATTTTTGCCAAGCTTGCCTAAAGTTTTCAAAATGAGAAGGAGGTACACTTGCGCACGGCTGTCGCGGTCGCACCGCACCCTCACATGGTCGCTCCTGCACGCCGCGGTCGCACCGCACCCTCACACAGTCGCTCCTGCACGCTGCAAACCCAACCAAGGGAACGCACACTCACTGACATGTGCTGTCGCATGTGAACAAACCAAACTCAGCCATCCTATCGCTAACACATAATTTTCGTTCATAGAGTACATTTATCCAATTGGAGTATCCGTACGGCCCGTGCGGTGGTCTGTTGGGGAAGAAGAAGAGGTGAGGAAGAAGGAAAGAAGGGTTAGGAGACGTAGGATATTCATCCAACCGCCTGAAATGGTAGACTGACCCAAGTCAGGCGACTTGCATAACAAATAGTATGTTTTTACACAGCAAAAGATCCATAATAATAAAAACAACAACATAAAGAAAAACATCACTGCTCGCGGAAAGAGACGGCCTCGTCGTCTTTGGCTGCCAGCGCGAACCAGCCGTCGCTGCCGACGTGTGTCTCCGCACCGTGGTTGTCCTCGGCCTCCAGCTACTCGTTCAAGCGGAGCGTGCAGGCGCTCTGCACGGATGAGAGCACAGCCTGGTTCAAGTCGAGGACGTCCGGTTCCGCCTGCAAGAGGGCCTCGATGGCAGTGGCATCCGCGCGCTCCGTATCGATTCGAGCCTCCGCCGCCCAGTTCAAGTCCAGGACTTCCGGTTCCGCCTGCAGGAGGGCGTCGATGAGAGCGGCATCCGCGCACTCCGCGTCGAGTCGAGCCTCCGCCGCCCGGTTCAAGTCCAGGACTTCCGGTTCTGCCCGCAGGAGGGCGTCGATGAGAGCGGCATCCGCGCGCTCTGCGTCGAGTCGAGCCTCTGCCGCCCGGTTCATGTCTAGGATGTCCGGTTTTGCCTGGAGAAGGGCCTCGATGGCAGCGGCATCCGCGCGCTCCGCCTCAAGTTGAGCCTCCGCCGCCCGGTTCACATCCATGACATCTGGTTCCGCTGCAGGAGAGCCTCGATGGCAGCGGCATGCGCGCGCTCCGCGTCGAGTTGAGCCTCTGCCTCCCGGTCCTCCTTTAGTATTGTCATGTTGAACCGCTGGTCCGCCTGCACCATGGGGGACTCGGACGCCGGCATGAAGTCGACGTCCATCGTCTCATACCCATCGGGGGCCTTCTGCGTCGCGACCTCCGCAGTGAATATTGGATCGGCTTCCTCCTCCTTGTAGCTTGGCTCTAGAGAACTCGGGGATTGGCCCGCCGCAAAGCGAGCTTGGGAACGGAGGTCTGTGGCGCCAACCATCGCCGCGATTTCTGCGTGGCGCACCAGCGTCATCATCTTGTAGTAAGTGATCTTGCGGCGCACCATGGCTTTCCAGCGAACTAGGGGACTCTTGATGCGGGCTAGGGGATCGAAAGGTGGGGGAGTGGGCTGGAGATTTGGTGTGGTTTTAGGGAAGTGGCTGGTGTAGGCCGAGCAGCGAAGGTTCTGGTGTGAATAGTGGTTCCGGTGACGACCGGTCAATCGGTTTTGACTGTACATCGCTCTTGCCGCGTTCGCGTTGCAGCCCGGCACGCTGGACCCTCCACGTCGCTCACTGAATGGAACGCGCTTCATCTTGCGTTTTCGCTCGCTTGTGGGACCGCAGTTGAGAGCAAACCGACGTCCCTCCCCCTCCCCCGCCCACGTCATTTATTATACCACTACTCCCTCCGTTTTATGCGGAGTAAATAAAAACAGAGGGAGTATACTATGGATGAGGATCCCCTGACGTGGCCGAACCCATTGAGTAACTGACATGCGGGGCCTAGCAAGCATGGGGTCCGCCAGTAAGTGACTGAAAGGGAGGGTAAGGCAAGGATACCTACGTCAGAGGATCCACTTCCACTATACTACTTTGACCAAATGTTAGAGTAATAATATATGACATGCAACTTACACAAATGTTAGAGTAATAATTTATGACATGCAACTTACACAAAGCATACAGGGTTTAATGCATTTTTCAAGGCTAACTTTGACCAAATGTTAGAGTAATAATATATGACATGCAACTTACACAAAGCATATGGTCAATTTCGTATGTGAAAGGAGTTTCCAATGATATAATTTTCACATTATACATCTCATGTACTCGCTCCGTCTAGGTGTATAAGTCATCTTTAGAAAACCAAATAATCCCAAAACACGTAGGCGCGGTGCATTAACTTCTACCTCATTTCTTGTTTCTTGACATATGAACCAATAAGAGATGAGGGTGTGCATGCTTTTAATGACCTGAGACTATCAAACATGACATGCGGTGGTTAGTTCATTGCATGCAATACTATTAATTAGCAAATAAACATTAATGTCTCTCGTTTTCCCCTCCTCCTTGGTCACGGTGCACAGCCTAAGATGACGTACTCACCTATGTGAAATGAGTACTATTAATCTTGTCAATAGTCAAATTGGAAACCATCTCGAGTACAAATCTAGGAGTACCTACGAGTCTAACAATATTGATTGGGCGTTGTTGAATGTCGATACCTTTTTTATCATAGTAGAGATACTTTGACTACACATAAAACTTATATGTAAGGTAGAAAGGATAGGAGGGAGTATATTGTACGTTCAAAAACGAAACGAACATTGAATACCCTTTATATATGATTTGCGGATGCTATGATCACCGGTTCAAAATTTTGAATCCGCCTTAGGTATCACGTGCCCCCACTCGTTCCCTCTCGATTTCATCTCGGGGTCCGGAGATCTATTGAAAGAGGACTAGGGTGGGTACATGCGAATGATACTAGGCAAAATGTTCAAATGAGGCATGCGGGAGGATGGACTCGACTGGAGGGCGACATGATCGATGGAGAAGAGGGTTGGAGAGGAATGAGAAATAAGCAAACGCCACATGATTACACTTGAACGGCTCAAATAAACAATAAGTTGTCTCGCTTGGCCTACATAGTGAAAGGCCTAATGCACAACGCGGAGCACTGACGCTCGAATATGGCCGGGAAAACAGGGAAACCGACATGTGGGGCACACCCGCCGGGACGACGTAGCGCAGACTAGTCCAATGGAGGAGCTGGCCCACGACCTCCTCGCCACCGACAACCGTTCATGTGGGTCGTTGGGGCAAACAACGGGGCGCATCTCCAGCACCGCCTCTGGACACAGCGACCGCGGTGAGCGACACATTCATATCGTCGATAGACACGGTCGGTTTCAGTGTGCCGAGGGTGGCGTTTGTGTTGTGGCACGACCAACGGTATGTTTGGTTTGTGCCCAAGGTTGCCCCATCAAAGCATTGGGTAGCCAAAATTTTGGTTGAGGTATTGGTTGCCCATGATTTGGCCGACATTGGCAAGAAAAATGAACTAGAGTTGGCTAGAGTTCATTGGCATGCCAAAGAAATGGCAACCATCCAAACAAAGACCAATCTTTGGGTCATGACCAAAATTTTGGTAAGGTGCACTTTGGCCACAATCCAAACACACCCCAACACCCGGCTCGTCGAGGATGCATGAGGCGTCACGACGCGTCCGCGGAGTGGTGTAGCACGGCCAACTACATCCTCTGGACTTGAGACCATGCCGGGTCGTCTTGCTTTTTCAATGACATGCGGGGATCGCATTTGAGCAAAGGGCATCTCCAACGTTGCCACGACCGCAGCTGACTACCCTGGCACACCAAAGCCCTCGTCCCTCGCGCCATCGCGCGGTTCGTTCCCAGCCGGCGCCAGCTGCCCTCATTCATGCCGTCCATTCGTATGTCGTCATTAAGAGGCTCGGTGCCCGAGGAACCAACTCCGGCGACTTAATGATGCACCCGGACGCTTGGCCTCACCGGAATGCGCTACTTAAAGCGGCAACGCCCAGCTAACCTCCACACCATAGCGCATCGTCCTCCTACCTGGCACCACATCCACCATGACTGCAAGTGCGAACGCTCTGCGGGAGAGCTTGTCTTCGGGGATGAAGCTCGAGGTCGCCGCCCTCGCTCAAGTCGCCTCTCGCGACACAATAGCGGCGTAGCCGGATGCGGACGCGACATCACAAGCGGTGGCCACACTGGCGGCCGATGACGGGAGCACCATCAGCCATGCGTCCTACTTGTCACCGTCCAACGTCCGACACCGCCGAGGTCGGGGACTCCTCCGAGGATGAGTAGGGCATGGGAGGCGGCAAGGCATGGTGTGCCAACTGGCCGGTCCATATCCCGTGTTCTACTCTTCCTCGCCGGAGACCGCACCTTCACTTCACGGGTCTTGAACCCCGCCCCCGTACATAGAGATCGCAGATGGAGGACGTCGGTCACCGCCGTAGAATCGGTTTAGGGTCGGGTTTCTTTTATTTTTCTGTCTTATAAAAGTTCGAAATGTAATGAAATCTGCCATGTTTGCATTAATCTCGGCCGGTGTATATGAACTTTCACAATAATATACATATTGTAGGAGTACTAGCAAGATGCCCGTGCGTTGCACGGAAGATCAAGATCTTGTGGGAGAAAAGGATGAACGAGGGAAAGCCTTATCTGCAAATGTGGAGAGGAGTGCGGGTAAATTGTCATAGTTTCCTTCCTATCCATTAGATATAGATCAGACGGCCTATATTGCAGGATGACAGGCACACCATCATCACCGACTCTGCTTTTTATTGAACCGAGACAAATCTAAAAAAACCAACTAAGCCAACCTCCCAGCATATCGCGCGGGAAAAGACCCGGCCGTGCCGTTTTAGTCGGGATTACCGGATTACTAGTAGTAGTATCGATGGATCGCGCGAAGCAACATTTTTTTGTGGGGGCGAAGCACCTAGTTTAAAAGGAAAAAAGGCGGTACACTCACAGCACTCCTGTCGCGGTCGCATTGCACCCCACACACGTTCGGTCCTGCACACAGCTCACGCAAACGAAACGCGCTTCGGCTTGCCTCTTCACTGACACGTGGGGCTGCACTTGGAGAAACCGACCATGCGCCAAACTCCCCCCGCCCACCGTGCGAAAATCCTCCCCCCCCACAAAAATTCCCCCCAAGTTTGATTCAACTACCCTTCGGCCAAATATTCCCCAAACCCCCCTCCCCCCGTCCCCCCTCCACTCCATTCGCTCCGCCAAAGCCGCCCTCCCCACCGTGCCGATACGTCGGCGCCACGGTTCGTCGAGGGGACGCACGGCGATCCTCTCGCTCCCATAGTACGCTCTCGTAGACTGCCATCCTCTAGCCGTGCCGCCACCTCTGGCTACGTTCTCGTGGAGGCGCACAACGGTCAGCGCCGCCACCGCTGGCGACGTTCATGTGGAGACGCATGGCGGTCAGCTTCTCCCACGATGCACGCATTCTAGACTGAGGCCCCGTTCATGTCGGTGTAGCGCTGAATGTTAGCTGATAGACGCTGTTAATCTCACTATTTGCCGAAGTAGTTTACTGTCAATATGCTCTGCTTAAGAAGCTTCCTTGCCCTGTTCTGCACTCAATCTGCTTAGTTGAGATGGCATGCCAAGGCCGATTAGTTGCTAAAATATCCTGCCATATATTTATTGTGACGTAGATTGCCATGGTCTAGTAGCCAATCTGTTAGGTGAAATAGCTCTACACCGTTTTATACTCAATCTTTGTTGCTGCGATGGCCTTCGATAGTTCGATAGCTGTGTGCTCGGGCTCATTGACTGCTGAAACAGCCTGCCATAATTTAGCACTCAAATCTGTTTGCTGAATTAGCTTTACATATATTTCGTTACTTAGATCTGCTCGTCCAAATATCTTGCCATAGCTTTAGACATCGACCTAGGTATTTTTTTCTGGACTTCATAAAAAAGCATATATGTTTTTCCTGTAATATCTAGTAGAAGAACTAATTTGTATGTCTAACAGATGGACAGGACTTGGATAACTTCTGCTCGAAGATTCTCCGCTGCATATGTCAAGGGGGTTGAAAACTTCATGAACTTTATCAGAGCTGAGTATGGTGGTCCGAAATTAGATGTGCTCTGCCCATGTAGCAGTTGTATGAATTCAGTTACAAGACCCTAGTTAACTGTGCAAAATCATCTACACTTGTATGGGATGTTGGTCACATATACTAGGTGGGTTCATCATGGTGAAGCTGTGAACGTTAATGTTATTGACTACGTGGAATCAGCAGATCACCATCTTGATCTGCCTGATGCTCAGGTGGAAGAGGAGGAGGAGGTGGTAGTGGCGGAGCCAGTGAGTTTGACCAACATTGAAACAATGCTATGAAATGCTCATGCATTCCGTGAACTTTCACCTGCAGAAGAAAAACGGTGGGCCCGCATGTTGGAACAATGCAACGTTGCTGTCACCCCAGGAAATAAGCTGTCAGTATTCTCAGCTATGGTCACCTTTCTTCAGGTGAAGACATCTGAGCGGATGACCAACAAATCATTCGATGTGATGTTGGCTGCTTTCCGCAAATCTTTCCCAGATGCATCTGAGCTGCCACACACCTACTGTAAAATGAAGAATTTCCTTCGTGCAGTTGGTATTGGATATGATATGATCCATGTTTGTAAGAATAATTGTGTTCTGTTCCGGAAGGATTATGCCAACTTAAGTGAATGCCTGAAATGCAAATCATCAAGATGGAAAGATGGCGATGCTGTGAAGAGGGTTCCTCATAATGTTCTGAGACATTTTCCAATTACACCAAGATTGCAGAGGTTGTTTCATGATGCTGAAACAAGAGAGGATGTACTGTGGCATTCTAGGAACCAGGAGTACAGAGATCAGAATGTAATGAGCCATCCATCTCATGGTAGTGAGTGGAAAAGCTTCAATGATAAACACAAAGAGTTTGCTGCTGACCCGAGAAACATTAGACTTGGCTTAGCTTTAGATGGATTTAACCCATTTGGCCACCAGAGCGCCACATATAGCATGTGGCCAGTGCTTGTTATCCCTTACAACATGCCTCCAAATGTCTGCACCAAAGAATCAAACTACATGATGGCCTTGCTCATCCTAGGTCCAAAAAGTCCTGGAAAGGATTTTGATTTGTTCATGGAGCCTCTCGTGAAGGAACTTCAATAGCTATGGAAGGGTGTTCTCACTCGAGACCTATATAGCAGCCCACCAGCTGATTTCTTTCTGCGTGCTGTTGTAATTTGGTGCATCCATGATTATCCGGCTTTGGGCACTATGTCTGGGCGAACGACACATGGTTACAATGCATGTGTTCACTGTGACAGGAATCCGCTGTCATACGCAATACTTAGCAAGATCTGTTACGTTGGACACCACCGTTTCCTTGCCAAGGACAAGCCGCATCCTAGAAAATATCGAAGACATGTGTTCAATGCAAAGCATGAAAACCGTGATGCGCCAAAGAGGCTCACCGCCGATGAGTTGCAAGTGGAATTAGAGAAGGTCAGGCATGTTACACCAGGAAACCATCCTGGTAATGGTAGCGGGAAAAGGAAGCATGACATGGTAGAAGAGAGATTATTGTTTACCCGCAGATCCATTTTGTGGGACTTGGAGTATTGGAAAGATTTGGATCTGTGGCATAATCTTGATGTGATGCACATCGAGAAAAATATATGTACAACATTATCGGCACACTTCTTAACATTGAAGGCAAGACGGAAGATACCTTAAAATCTACGATTGATTTGACACACCTGGGTATCAGAAAGGATTTGCAGGTGCAAGATGAAGGTAAACCACGGGATATGGCACCAGCTGTGTACGTCTTGGACAAGGTAAAAATAAAAGAATTCTGCGAGGTCCTGTCACATGTGAGATTCCCACATGGATTTTCTTCCAACCCTGAAAGGAGAGTCAGTGCAGATGGAAACAAGGTGTAAGGGTTGAAAACTCACGACTGCCACGTCCTACTTCAAAGGGTTTTACCTGTTAACCTTAGAGGATTGGGCCGCCCTGACTTATATAGAGCAGTTGCAGAGTTGGGACAATTCTTCAGGGAACTCTGCAGTAGAAATATCAGGATAGATGCTTTGGAGCGTCTTAGAGACAAGATACCAACTATCCTATGTGACCTTGAGAAGATATATCCTCCAGCCTTCTGTGATGTGATGGTGCATTTGGCTGTTCATCTACCTGATGAGGCAGTACTTAGAGGTCCAGTACAGTATGGCTGGATGTACCCTATTGAAAGGCAGCTAGGCACTTTCAAGGGCTATGTTAGGAACAGAGCTAGACCCGAGGGTTCCATTGCAGAGGCCTACATTGCTACAGAAGCGTTGACATTCTGCTCAAAATACATTGAAACAGCTGATCAGCTTAGCAAAGAGGTGGGTGAAGACAATCCCGGGCTCAATGTTTTCGATTATTCTGTTCGAGTTATAGGGAAGAGTCGACAAGAGGACAAACCTAAAGATTTGGACAAAATGGTTTGGTATGTGTTGAATAACTGTCCTGAGATACTACCTTATGTCAAGTAAGTGCAGTACTGCAGCTTATACATCGTAATCTACTAAACTTGCAGCACATTCTTATATATTTAGATGTTTGACGTGATCACTATGTTGTGCAACATGTACAAAGAGGAGTTACTGCTGCAAAATCCAAGAAACATTGAAAAACTGGTTATGGTAGGATTTGCAAAATGGTTCAAGAACAATGTAAGCTTTTGAAGTGCACTGTCAGTTTTTTTAATATATTGAGTACATAAGATGACCGGCTTGTCTATTTTCTAACCATAGGTTAAGAAGATGCGGGAGGATGTGCAGGCAGTTGATGATGCCCTTTACTCACTAGCAATGGGTCCTGATACTCGGGTAAGACATTATGAATCTTGCGTTGTTGGAGATGTGTGCTACAACACCCTTGCACGAGACGAAGGCAGGAAGACACAAAACAGTGCCATCATGAGCACGGATACGTATGACAAATAGATAACTGAAATGTATGCTAACATAACAGACATTGTTCAGTTGCAGTATATCTCTAGTTTCGAGGATCATCGGTGTGTGGTTCTGTTGTGCTTCGTTGGTATAACCTGTTTTCCAGGATCGCAAAACCCAGAGCTGATGATTATTTCAAATCCATCAATGTCAAGGCGGCGTACCAGACCAACGAGCCTTTTATTTTGGCAAATCCAGCAACACAAATATTTTTCTTGGAAGACACATTTGCACATAGCGATGACTGGAGAGTATTGCCAAGGTTTGAGCAGAGGGATTCGTTTAATGAAGTTGCACAACAAGATGATGCTTACACTACTCCTGATGTACAAGATAACACAGATGTTCCTAATATCTTTGAGAACCATCACGTCAATGACGCCAGCAAAAAGATTGTCTGTCGTGCTGTGGACATACAAGAGTTGATCAAGAAGAAGCCAACGTTCGAGGATGTTGAGGACGAAGAAGAAGATGACACCATGGGGAATTACGATACAGACTGATACACATGGCGAAGATGTTGACGCTGCTGCTACGGATGATGATTACATTGCTTTTGTCGTATTTTCCTGTCAGAAGACGTTTTTTTATCTACTATGTGAAATTGTGTTTGCTATGACAACTGAAACATGATGAACATGTTGTTTAGTATTTTGATGTGAGAACATCACTTGTTATGTATGCTGATTTGTGTTTGGTGATTGTATGACAACTAAAACATGATGGCATTGTTGTTTAGTTGTACTCATATTTGGCTGTGAAACTTGAATTTGATGACATAGTTTGCTGTTGGACTGCAATTTGCTCGACGTCTTCGAATGAGAACAAAGCTGACCCGATAGGGCCTCTACTATATATTTATTTATATGAGCAAAAGGGGATACCCCCTGATTTCTGTTAATAGAAATCATTAGATGTTCACAACACTACGCCCAGCCTGCTACACAGGTTTCATTCATTACTAGTTTCAGCAAAGTGCTCATGTCGTAGCCACTGAATACATCACGAGTGCTACATACACTACAAATAAAGAGACAATCATCCTACAGAGCACATCGATTTTGCCCATTATCTTCACAAGCTCTTTCATCTCCTCATTGCTGTCAAGGCCGTTCAACAGCTGTTGCTTGGCCATGATCAGAGGAACTGCATCTTTAACCTTCTGCTCTGCATCTTCCTCTTCTGCCGTTCCTTCAGTTACTTGTCCAACACCCCAACCTACTGGTATTGGGATTCCTCAGCTAACCAAATAATCAGCATAGTTGCATTCCCCCACATCAGCAACTTCCCAGAAATACAAATCACATGAATCTTCCCTTTTCTGCACGAATCAAATTGGAAGATCATCAACCAAACTATTAAAAAAATCAGCAACTGAAAGCAGCAGAACAACACTCAAACATATTATTACCCCATGATTTGGGCATTTGTAGAAGACTCGACCAGGGTTGCGGATTGTGGTTGAGACGCGACGGATGACTCTGCGTGATTTGCAGCAGTGGCACCACACCAACGGCAGCGGGTTGCGATGAGCAATCGGCTGCGGTGCGCGTGTCGACGGGGGTGTGATGAGACCCATAGGCGATGGTACGAGTGGCGACTTGGCGCATATCTGGTTGTTGCCTGCTGAAGAGCAGGTGGACGAGTAGCCAGCGGAGATGGTTGCTGCGACCAGAGCTTCTGATGCTAGGCAGAGTAAGTAGAGAAGAGGAGAAGCGAACGTTGGATATGTCAGTTTCATTACTTGCAGAGTAGCATAGCACCACATATAGTCATAGTCTAGGTTTGGATTCGAACCAGCTACAGGAGCACATCTTTCTTTTTCCTAAAACTCGGCAACGTCTCTTTACTGGTACACTAGCTTGTTCTGTACGTCTTCCCAAGTCTTTGATTTTCTTTCCCTTTTTTGCGAGGAAGGAAGGAGGACAAAATTGAGAGTTCCTCGGACTCGAACCCAAGACCTCTCGGTTGAAAACAAAGGGCGCTAGTCACTTATGTGGCGAACGTTCCCTGTGAGGAGGACGGCAGACGAACGCATTTTCCTCGCAGTTTTCTTCCTATATATAAAAAGTATGCTACTTGGTGTCCGCTTAGTCAAAAAACGATTGTGCCAACCTTGACCGTTCGATTGACATTCAACGTCTGTCGCATTTCTTCAGTATCTTCTTCCTCGAGCCGCCAAAGCCAAACCAGCACCGGCGGGACCGCCTGCTCCCACCTCCCACGGCTGGCTGTGATCTTCCTCGGCTCTTGTTCATTCCCGTCCGAGGCCTCACCATCGTCCTCCGCCTCGCCGCGGCGCCACCCTCCGGTGTTGTCAACATGGTCAACAATCGAGAGGAATAAGGAGATGAATGTACATGGTGAGGATGACAGTAGGGACCCAGCAGCGCGCACAGTAATTTTGTTTTTTCAGGACAAAGAAGGGTATCAACTGGGTTATGCGGGACCCGTGGCCCATCTAGCCCAAGCTTTTATTTCATATGTTTAGCACAAGACCAACCCAATTTGTTTTTTTCCTTTCTGAAAAATGGCTAGCTAGCTATTTTGTTTTTTGCAGAATAACCAACATAGGCCTACTTGCTTTTCTACACCCTGCTGGGCCAGAAATCTTTCAAGACGAGGAGGGATGCATTTTGCTTAGAAAATGGGCTATAAGTAATAAGAAATGGGCTATAAGTAATAAGAAATGGGCTATAAGTAATAAGAAATGGGCTATAAGTAATAAAGTAATAATAAATGGGCTATAAGTAATAATAAATGGGCTGTAAAATGAAAAAAATACAGCAAAAAGGCAATTAGTTCCCAAATACTGTTTTCTTTCGGATTTTGATATTTTAAATTTCATTGTTTTTGTGTGGGTAAAATTTCATTGAATTTAAATTAAGGTATATTTAGATTTAAAATTAATTTGAATCTGGCTAGAAATTTCGGGCTGTATGCTGTTTGGGACAGATTTGGAGGCTGACTTGTGGGTCTACTAGGTTGACGTGTACTTTGGCTTTGTCAACTTAATCCACAAACGATTCTAGCAGCAGTGACCGTTGGATGTTAATCCAACGGCCGTGCTGCTTCTTCAATATCTGATCTTCTTGCCTGCTCCCGCCTCCCGTGGGACTGCCTGCTCCTGCCTCCCGTGGCCGGCTGTGCTGCCGCACAGGACGCACCGCCCCACCCTACTTCATTGCTGGCCAGGCCATTCCTCTACTCACCCACACCTCCTATTATTTTCCGGCGACGGCAGCCCGACTAGTAAACCCTCGTACTCCCCACCGCGTGGGCAACCATTGCCGAGTCTTCCCCGGCTCCGTGTCGTTCCCTTCCTAGGCCTCGTCGTCGTCCACCGCCATGGTGCTCTCGGCGCGGCCTGGTCAACATGGTCAACGAACGACATCCATCGGCTGTGGACTGTACGCGCATAATAATGATTCCTCCACCTGACAGCTGGGACCCACCGGAAGGGCCTCTGTATTTCACGAAAAAAACATTCCCCCCGCTGACATGTCGGACCCACCAGCTATATCTTCGCATGCAAGGAAGTGCCTCCTTATTACGCACAAAAAATGAATACCCACCCTGCTAGATGGGACCCACCATAGTGGGAGGATGACTTGTGGGCTAACTAAGTTGACGGGGACATAGGGCTTTGTCAACTTAGTCAATATGAACGATTCTAGCTCCAGTGACCGTACGATGTCCATCCAACGGCCATAGTGCTTCTTCAACCTCTGGTCTTCTTGCTCCAGCCGCCCAAAGCAGCGCCGGTCGTGCCGCGTGCTCCTGCCTCTCGTGGCTGGCTGTGATGCCGCGGAGGCCTCACTGCCCCCTACTACTCCCACCGCTGGCCCAGGGTATCCCTCTACTCACCCACACACCCCTGTTATTCTGCGGCGACGGCAGCCTCACGCCACATCCGAACCAGTGAACCCTCGTACTCCTCTCCGCGCGGGCTACCGCTGCTGCGTCTTCCCCGGCTCCGCATCGTCCCCTTCCTAGGCCTCGCCATCGTCTAGACCATCGCCCTGGTGCTCTCGGCGCGGCATGGTCAATGTGCTCAACGACCGACTTCCATCGGAAGAGTACTGTACGTGGAGAGGCTGACAGCTGGGTCCAGGCGGCCGCAAGGAAGTGCCTCCTTATTACGCGCAAAATAATTATTCCTCCACCTGACAGCAGGGACCCACCAGACGGGCCACCTTATTTCGCGAAAAAAACATTTCCCCCCTGACTGCTGGGACCCACCGGACGGGCCAGCGTATTTCTTGAAAAAAAAACATTCCCCGCGCTGTCAGCTCGGACCCACCGGAAGTGGCTCCTTATTACGCACAAAAAAATGAATACTCCCCTTGCTAGCTGGGACCCACCATGGTGGGAGGCTGACTTGTGGGCCTACTAAGTTGACTGGGACGGGGGCCTTTGTCAACTTTAGTCAATATGAACGATTCTAGCTCCAGTGACCGTACGATGTCCATCCAACGGCTGTAGTGCTTCTTCAACCTCTGGTCTTCTTGCTCCAGCCGCCCAAAGCAGCGCTGGTCGTGCCGCATGCTCCTGCCTCCTGTGGCCGGCTGTGCTGCCGTGGAGGCCTCACCGCCCCTACTATTCCCACCACTGGCCAGGCCTTGCGGCGACGGCAGCCTCACACCGCAGCCGAACCAGTGAACCCTCGTACTCCTCTCCGCGCGGGCTTCCACTGTCACGTCTTCCCCGGCTCCCCGTTGTCCCCTTCCTAGGCCTTGCCATCGTCCACCGCCCTGGTTCTCTCGGCGCTGCGTGGTCAACGTGGTCGAGGAACGACTTCCATCGGACGTGGCCTGTACGTGGAGAGGCTGACAGCTGGGTCTACGGCCGCAGCAAGGAAGTGCCTCCTTATTACGCAGAAAATTATGATTCCTCCACCTGACAGCTGGGACCCACCGGACGGGCCACTGTATTTCGCGAAAAAAACGTTTCCCCTTGACTACTGGGACCCACCAGCTACATCTTCGCACGCAAGGAAGTGCGTCCGGGCAAAAAAACAAAACGATTCGCCCCCTGACCGCTGGGACCCACCAGGGACACCTTCGCACGCAAGGAAGTGCGTCCGGGCAAAAAAAGCGATTCGCCCTCCTGACTGCTGGGACCCACCAGCTACATCTTCGCATGCAAGGAAGTGCGTCCAGGAAAAAAAAAACAAACGATTCGCCCCCCTGACAGCTGGGACCCACCAGCTACATCTTCGCAGGCAAGGAAGTGCCTGACAGTCGGGACCCACCTGGTCAAAGCGTACGTAGCATTGTCATTCTGGTCGCGAACATGTATGTACATACTGGTCGTTGTAGAGGCGCGCACGTGTTGTAGTAGAGGCGCGCACGTAGCATGTACACGTACGTACAGCGGCCAGGGTGCAAGAAAGAAAATACGGCCACGTATGTGTACATACAAGCGGGGTCTCGAACGCCTACTCACGTATACGTATGACAAGGGCTCGTGTACATGGCTGGGTCGGAACGGAGAAACAACGTCGTCGTCATGTTCATGGGGAGCCAAACCGGCTGGGTCGGAATGGAATACATGGTCGTGTTCATCGGGAGGGCTTGGACGGAACAGGCGATGGAAACGAGGCCTGGCGTACCGCACAACGGAGGAAACGGCCTTGTCTTCGACCGGCCACATTCGAAACGGGATCCTGTTCATCGGGAGGGGTCTGGCGTACCACAAAATGGAGGAAACGGACCTCCTATGGTCGAAACGGGGGTCCTGTGATCGGGAGGGGTGTGGCGTACCGCAAAATGGACGAACTGGACCTCCTACGGTCGAAACGGGGGTCCTGTTGATCTGGAGGGGTGTGGCGTACCGCAAAACAGATGAAACGGA
>NC_041389.1:472708600-472759920 GCF_002162155.2 Triticum dicoccoides
ACGGTCGAAACGGGGTCCTGTTGATCGGGAGGGGTGTGGCGTACCACAAAACGGACGAAACGGACCTCCTACGGTCGAAACGGGGGTCCTGTTCATCGGGAGGGGTGTGGCGTACCGCAAAACGGACAAAACGGACTTGTGTTGGAGCGCTACGGTCGAAACAGGGGTCTTGTTCATCGGGAGGGGTGTGGCGTACCGCAAAACGGGACTCCACGGGATACTGTTCATCTCCACCGTCGACCTCATCCAGCCTCCACGGGCTACCGTCGACCTCCTCCGGCCTCCACGGGCTCCTGTTCATCCAGCCTCCACCGTGCACTACTCCACCGGCTACTGTTCAACCACCCCTCTACGGGCACCCCTCCACCGTCTACTATTCATCCAGCCCTCCACACCACAGGGTCCTGTTCAACCACCCCTCCACGGCCACCCCTCCACCGTCTACTGTTCATCCAACCCTCCACACCACGGGTTCCTGTTCATCCAGAGGCAACGCCACCGCTCACTATTCATCCAAACCCCCCCGCAACACTCATTGTTCATCCCAGAGGCAGCATCGATCGGCTTCAGTTAGCAGTAGTAGCGAAGGAATCGCTTCATCGGGTTCAGTTAACGGCCATCGATCGATCGCTCGGGTTCAGTAACGCGTAGCCTGCAGTGCAATCGCTCGGGTTTAGTTAGTGCCCAACGCCTCGCTCGGGTTCAGTTAGAGCCAACGCCTCGCACACACGTGCGTACGTACGAGAGAAACGCGCATCGCTAGGCCCCTGACCTTCCACCGTAACCGGCAACTCCCCGAAATTTTCCTCCCCCTCACTTCTACCACGGTTTTTTCCATCATGGACAGCCCAAAGAATGTCATGCAGCTGCGTCTCCGGCCCGCCCAGGACGAAAAGCCCATTTTCTATTATGATTTTTTGTCATAGAAGTAGGAGCCCACCACATCTATAATGATACCGGGTTTTGTCACAATTATCGTCATAGAAGTGTCATATGTATGACAGGAAAAAAATTCGTTCGGCCCAAAATGTCACGGATGTGTCTTTTTTTGTCGTGGTTATTGCTATTACATGAGGAATCGCACCCGACATAATTATCCATCACTGATCCAATGCCTACGAGCTTTTCACATATTGCTCTTTGCTTAGTTACTTTACCGTTGCCACTATTACAATTACTACAAAACTGGTACTATTATTTTTGCCACTGTTACCGTTACTTCCATACTACTTTGCTATTAAATACTTTGTTGTAGATATTAAGTTATCCAGGTGTGGTTGAATTGACAACTCAACTGCTAATACTTGAGAATATTCTTTGGCTCCCCTTGTGTCGAATCAATAAGTTTGGGTTGAATACTCTACCGTCGAAAACCGTTGCGATCCCCTATACTTGTGGGTTATCAAGATTTTTTTCTGGCGCCGTTGCCGGGGAGCATAGTGATAATCCCCAAGTGCAGGGAATCATCGTAGCAATTTACAAAGGTGGAAGTGATAAGTATGGAGTGTCGAACCCACAAGGAGCTAAAGGTAAGATCAATATTCTCTCAAGCCCTATCTGCCACTGATACGACTCTACGTGCACGAACGTTTGCTTCCAACTAGAAACAAGAAATAAAATTGTGTTGTGGGTATAAAGAGGATAACTTTGCATGATATCGCAGCGCTAAAATATAAAAGTAGGTGTTGTTATCATAAAGTTAGAATATATTACTAAATAATATAAATAGTGAGTGTGGAATAATGATGGAGTGGTGTGCGGAATTGTCCTAGGCAATTGTTAACAAGACCAGTGATCACTATTGCAGTTTCATATGAGGGAGAGGCATAAGCTAACATACTTTCTCTACTTGGATCATATGCACTTATGATTGGAACTCTAGCAAGCATCTGCAACTACTAAAGATCATTAAGGTAAAACCCAACCATAGCATTAAAGCATCAAGTCCTCTTTGTTCCCATACGCAACAATCCCTCTTACTCGGGTTTGTGTTTCAGTCACTCACCAACCCACTATAAGTGAATAATGAACGTATTGCAACACCCTATAGTGGGAATCCCTCACGCTTGCGCGACACGGAGGGCACCATAGGACAGCATCAAAGTAAAACATACAACTCATACCAATCTAGATCATCAATCAACCCAAAGACAAAAGATATTTACTCAAAACATCATAGGATGGCAACACATCATTGGATCACAATATGTGGCATAAAGCACCATGTTCAAGTAGGGATTACAGCGGGGTGCGGGAGAGTGGACCACATAAAAGAGATGAGGATGGTGATGATGATGGTGATGTTGATGAAGACGATCACCGCGGCGATGATTCCCCTCCTGATGGCACTCTGGTGCCACCAAGAGAGAGGAGGAGAGGTTCTCCCCCTTATGCTTCCTCCTCCATGGTCTTCCCCCTCTTGGCCTTGGCCTTCATGGCGATGATGGCCCCTCCGAGATCCTCCTCCATGGCCTCCGGTGATGATGGCCCCCTCTGGCAGGGTGCCGGAGAGGGCCTAGATTGATTTCTCATGGCTACAGAGGCTTGCGGCGGCGGAACTTCCGATCTAGGTTATTTCCCGAAGGTTTCTGTATTTATAGGAATTTTTGGCGTTGGTTTCACGTCAGGGGGGTCTCCGGGCTGTCCACGAGATAGGGGGGCGCGCCCTAGGAGGGTGGGCGCGCCCCCCACTCTCGTGGGCAGCCCGGGACTCTTCTGGCCCAACTCCAATGCTCCATGGTCTTCTTTTGGTCCATAAAAAATCCTAAAAAATTGGCACGCCAATTGGACTCCGTTTGGTATTCCTTTTCTGTAAAACTCAAAAACAAGGAGAAAACAGAAATTGGCACTGGGCTCTAGGTTAATAGGTTACTCCCAAAAATCATATAAAATGACATATAAATGCATATAAACATCATAGATGGATAATATAATAGCATGAATACTTCATAAATTATAGATACGTTGGAGACGTATCAGCATCCCCAAGCTTAATTCCTGCTCGTCCTCGAGTAGGTAAATGATAAAAGAAATAATTTATGAAGTGTGAATGCTAGCGGGTGCACAAGTTTGATTAAAGATAATTTCTATCACCTTTTCTAGCATCATTATGTGTCATAATAGTAGCTTATCTCATAAAACTTTTCATGATCAAGTAACAATCTATTCACATCAAGTATGGTTCAGAAACTTCATTGAGAACTAACAAACTATAATCTCAGTCATTGAAGCAATTGCAATTTATCATAACATCAGAAAGAGTCAAGAATAGAGCTTTTCAGCAAGTCCACATACTCAACTATCATATAGTCTTCTACAATTGCTAACACTCACGCAATACTTGTGGTTATGGAGTTTCAGCCGAACACTGAGAAAGATAGGGGCTTATTGTGTTGCCTCCCAACGTATTCACCTTTAGGTGATGTCAACAATAATATCCCATGCTAACTTACATCCAATTGGATATATATATCATGATCTTTCAACCACGAGGAGCTTTCCAAAGGATAAAATGAAAAAGGGAAAGGTGAGGATCACCTTGACTCAAGCATAAAGTAAAAACATAAAGTAAAAGATAGGCCCTTCACAGAGGGAAGCAGAGGTTGTCATGTGCATTTAGGGTTGGATGCATAAAATCTTAATGCAAAAGAATGTCACTTTATATTGCCCCTTGTATGTGGACCTTTATTATGCAGTCCGTCGCTTTTATTGCTTCCACAACAAGATCGTACAAAGCTTATTTTCTCTGCACTAATAAGTCATACACATTTAGATAGCAATTTTTATTGCCTGCAACATGACAACTTACTTGAAGGATCTTACTCAATCCATAGGTAGGTATGGTGGACTCTCATGCAAAACTGGGTTTAAGGATATTTGGAAGCACAAGTAGTATCTCTACTTGGTGCGTGCAAGGAATTTGGCTAGCATGAGGGGGAAAGGCAAACTCAACATATTTGGAAGGTCAATGATAATATACTTTAACTGAGATGTGAGAAAACATAAACCATTATGTTGTCTTCCTTGTCCAACGTCAACTCTTTTAGCATGTCATACTTAATGAGTGCTCCCAATCATAAAAGATGTCCAAGATAATATATTTGTATGTGAACCTCTCTTTCCTTATTACTTCCTATTAATTGCAACGATGACCAAAACTACGTTTGCCAACTCTCAACAACTTTTATGCCTCATACTCTTTATATGTGATGTCATTACTATCCTGTTATAAGCATACGAAACATATAGAAATTCAGATTTATGACAATCAATTCATTCCCCCATTTACTTATAGGATATACATGAAGCACATGAGTAAATGACAAACTACTCCAAAAGATGTGAGTGAAGGACACTGAGTAGTCAAATAATTAACTAGCCATGGGAGGGTTCCTTTTTATTCAATATTTCAGATCAAATGATTTTATTCAAAGAACAAGTAAAATTGAAAATATGCTCCAAGCAAAACACATCATGTGACGAATAAAAATATAGCTCCGAGTAAGATGTACCGATAGTTTTGAAGACGAAAGAGGGGATGCCTTCCAGGGCATCCCCAAGCTTAGGCGCTTGAGTCTTCCTTGAATATTACCTTGGGGTGCCTTGGGCGTCCCCAAGCTTAGGGTATTTCCGCTCCTTATTCTCCTCATATCGATATCTCACCCAAAACTTGAAAACTTCAATCACACAAAACTTAATGGAACTTCGTGAGATAGGTTAGTATGATAAAGAGTAAACCATGCACTTTGGTACTGTAAAATACAATGTTCATAATTGTTTTCACATAATGCCTACTGTACCATATCATTTCTACAATTTATATTGAGAAATATAAGCCATAGAAACTAGAAAACAAGCAAACTATGCAATGGAAACATAATCTGTCAGAAACAGAACAGTCTGTAATGATCTGAACAATAACCATACTTCTGATACTCCAAAAATTATGAAATAAATTGGTGGACGTGAGGAATTTGTCTATTAATCTTCTGAAAAAATAATCAACTCAAAATCACTCTTCTGTAAAAATTGACAGCAAATCTCGTGAGCGCAAAGTTTCTGTTTTTTACAGCAAGATCACATTAACTTCCACCCAAGTCTTCCCAAAGGTCTTACTTGGAACTTTATTGAAACAAAAGCTATAAAACATGATTACTAAAGTAGCTTAATTATGTAGACACACAAAAACAATAAGGGCAAATATTGGGTTGTCTCCCAACAAGCGCTTTTCTTTAATGCCTTTTAGCTAGGCATGATGATTTCAATGATGCTCGCATAAAAGAAAAGAGTTGAAACACAAAGAGAGCATCATGAAGAATATGACTAGCACATTTAAATCTAACTCACTTCCTATGCCTAGGGATTCTATGAGCACACAATTTATATGAACAAAAGTCAACTAGCATAGGGAGGCAAAACAAGTATAACTTCAAAACTTTAAGCACATAGAGAGGAAACTTGATATTATTGCAACACCTACAAGCACATATTCCTCCCTCATAATAATTTTCAGTAGCATCATGGATAGCAACTTTGTTCTCATACTCAATTGGAACCTCTTCCGAAATAGTGGAATACTAACTAAAGTTGACACTCTTCCAAATCCACTTTCATAAATATCACACTAAGATTCAACACCCTCCAAGATAGTGGGATCACTAATTCCTAAAGTTGACACTCTTCCAAACCCACTTTAATTTATAGTATGATTCATACTCCAAAAGATATAAGTGAAGTTCATGGAGCATTCTACAATTAATATAGACTAACCAATGTCCAAGCTCAAAATATATAAGTGATGCACATGAAGCATTCTATAAAACCACACTCAAACGATTTAAGTGAAGCACAAAGAGCAATTCTATAAGATCATACTTAAAAGATATAAGGGAAGCACATGAAGTATTCTATAAATCAATGGAGAGCTATCTCATACTAGCATGACTCTTAAATAAAAATAAAAAAACACAAAGGACACAAATCATGTGAACAAAACAAAAACCGAGGTATACCGATATTTGTTGAAGAAGAAAGATGGGATGTCAACCGGGGCATCCCCAAGCTTAGATGCTTGAGTATCCTTTGAAATATTTACTTGGGGTGCCTTGGGTATCCCCAAGCTTGAACTCTTGTCTCTCTTTATTCTTCTCACATTGGTAACTCCTCGTTCTTCAAACACTTCATTCACAAAAACTTAAACAAAAACTTTGTGAGATCCATTAGTGTAATAAAGCAAACTACCACTTTAAGGTACTGTAATCAACTTATTTTTATCTATATTGGTGTTAAACCTATTGTATTACAACTTCTCTATGGTTCATACCCTTACATACTAGCCATAGATGCATCAAAATAAGCAAACAACAGACGAAAAACAGAATCTGTTAAGAACAGGACAGTCTGTAGTAATATGGAAGTTTAGTAAACTTCTGTAACTCCAAAAATTATGAAATAAATTTGAAAATTTGAACAATTTGTACAGAAGTAATGTGCAAAAAGTTTCAGACCCATTTGACTTTCCAGTAAAAAAATGTAAATTCATGCACTACAGCCAAAGTTTCTGTTTTTGTTCTGCACATAGTAAGCAAGCAATCTTATCATACTAAAACCAAAGCTTGGCACATTATTTTTATAATACAATGGATATATACAAGGGGATAATTATTTACAGAGAAACTTCCATGAAAAATTCTACATTGTTTCCGTGAGCATGAACACAAGTGCTCAAGGTCGACCCTCACTTCTTCAATGCATAACTTTCCAATCACTTCTCTTTTTGAAAAACTTTTTAGGCATGAGAGGCAAGTAAATATTTTTGGTATTTCCATTCTTTTTTATTTTTTTTGTATGCTTCACCCACAACTAAATAGAAACAAAAAAGGGAAAACAAAATCTACTTAGTGAAGAAAGCAAACAAGCACACATGAAAATATCAACCCTACGCTATTGCTCCCCGGCAACGGCGCCAGAAAAGAGCTTGATAATCCCCAAGTGCAGGGAATCATCATAGCAATTTCCAAAGGTGGAAGTGATAAGTATGGAGTGTCGAACACACAAGGAGCTAAAGGTAAGATGAATATTCTCTCAAGCCCTATCTGCCACTGATACGACTCTACGTGCACCGAACGTTTGCTTCCAACTAGAAACAAGAAATAAAACTGTGTTGTGGGTATAAAGAGGATAACTTTGCATGATATCGAAGAGCTAAAATATAAAAGTAGGTGCTGTTATCATAAAGTTAGAATATATTACTAAATAATATAAATAGCGAGTGTGGAATAATGATGGAGCGGTGTGCGGAATTGTCCTAGGCAATTGTTAACAAGACCGGTGATCACTATTGCAGTTTCATATGAGGGAGAGGCATAAGCTAACATACTTTCGCTACTTGGATCATATGCACTTATGATTGGAACTCTATCAAGCACCCGCAACTACTAAAGATCATTAAGGTAAAACCCAACCATAGCATTAAAGGATCAAGTCCTATTTGTTCCCATACGCAACAATCCCTCTTACTCGGGTTTGTGTTTCAGTCACTCACCAACCCACTATAAGCGAATCATGAACGTATTACAACACCTTACAACGGGAATCCCTCATGCTTGCGCGACACGGAGGGCACCATAGGACATTATCAAAATAAAACATACAAATCATACCAATCTAGATCATCAATCAACCCAAAGACAAAAGATATTTACTCAAAACATCATAGGATGGCAACACATCATTGGATCATAATATGTGGCATAAAGCACCATGTTCAAGTAGGGATTACAGCGGGGTGCGGGAGAGTGGACCGCGTAAAAGAGATGAGGATGGTGATGATGATGGTGATGTTGATGAAGACGATCACTGCGGCGATGATTCCCCTCCCGATGGCACTCCGGTGCCACCAAGAGAGAGGAGGAGAGGTTCTCCCCCTTGTGCTTCCTCCTCCATGGCCTTCCCCCTCTGGTCCTTGGCCTTCATGGCGATGATGGCCCCTCCGAGATCCTCCTCCATGGCCTTCGGTGATGATGGCCCCCTCCGGCAGGGTGCCGGAGAGGGCCTAGATTGATTTCTCGTGGCTACAGAGGCTTGCAGCGGCGGAACTTTCGATCTAGGTTATTTCCCGAAGGTTTCTGTATTTATAGGAATTTTTGGCGTTGGTTTCACGTCAGGGGGGGTCTTCGGGCTGTCCACGAGATAGGGGGCGCGCCTTAGGGGGGTGGGCGCGCCCCCCACTCTTGTGGGCAGCCCGGGACTCTTCTGGCCCAACTCCGATGCTCCGTGGTCTTCTTTTGGTCCATAAAAAATCCTAAAAAATTGGCACGTCAATTGGACTCCGTTTGGTATTCCTTTTTTATAGAACTCAAAAACAAGGAGAAAACAGAAACTGGCACTGGGCTCTAGGTTAATAGGTTAGTCCCAAAAATCATATAAAATGACATATAAATGCATATAAAACACAATAGATGGATAATATAATAGCATGAATACTTCATAAACTATAGATACGCTGGAGACGTATCACATAGCTCTATTCTTTGAGTCACTTGGGATTTATATCTGCCGGTCACTATGAGGAACTTGAAAGACGAAAGAACTAAGATTTATCCCTCAACTACGAGGGGAGGTAAGGAAATGCCATCTAGCTCTGTACTTGATTCTCCTTTTGTTATGAGTAAACTTGCGACACCTAAACTTGCTTCTGCTATTAATTCTTATATGTCGCATGTTATTGATGATGCCACTTCTGCTATGCATGATAATTATGATGAAACTACTTCTATGCTTGATACTACTGTGCCATTAGGTGAATTTCTTGATGAACAACTTGCTAGGGCTAGAGAGAATGAAACTATTGAAACTGATAATATGATGATGAAGATTCTCCCCCTAGATATGAATTGCATGTTGTGCCTGAGGGTTATGTTATCGATGAAGAAACAGCTAGAGATTTTCTTGCTTGCAATGATAGAGCTGATCTTAAGAAGTTATTAGCTAAGCTGAAACAAAAGTCTCTGAATGCTAGAATGAAATATGACCCTGCTTTTGCTACTTCACCTATCTGTGTTACTGATAAGGATTATGATTTCTCTGTCGATCCTGAGATAATTACTTTGGTTGAATCTGATCCTTTTTATGGCTATGAATCTGAAACTGTTGTGGCACATCTTACTAAATTGAATGATATAGCCACCCTATTCACTAATGATGAGAAAACTCGCTACTATTATATCCTTAAGATATTTCCGTTCTCATTAAAGGGTGATGCTAAAACATGGTTTATCTCTCTTGATCCTGGTTGTGTGCGTAGTCCCCAGGATATGATTTATTACTTCTCTGCTAAATATTTCCCCGCTCATAAGAAACAAGCTGCTTTAAGGGAAATATATAATTTTGTGCAAATTGAAGAAGAGAGTCTCCCACGAGCTTGGGGGAGGCTTCTCCAATTACTTAATGCTTTGCCTGATCATCCTCTTAAGAAAAATGAAATACTTGATATCTTTTATAATGGACTAACCGATGCTTCCAGAGACCACGTGGATAGTTGTGCTGATGAGTTTTCAGGGAAAGAACTGTCGATCAAGCTGAATTGCTATTGAATAATATGTTGACTAATGAAAACAATTGGACACTTCCTGAACCAACTCCTAAGCCAACTTCGAAGAAAAGAGGTGCTCTATTTCTCAGTCCTGAAGATATGCAAGAGGCGAAGAAATCGATGAAAGAAAAAGGTATTAAAGCTGAAGATGTTAAGGATTTAGCTGTTGTTGAAGAAATACATGGCCTTAATATACCACCTATTGAAGAAATACATGGTCTTGATAACCCGACACGGGTAGTAAAGGTAAATTCTCTCTATAGATATGATAAAGTTGAAACCCCGTCTACTAAGTTTGCTAGCCAATGCTTGGATGAGTTTGATGACTTTATGGCTAGACAAGAAAACTTTAATGCTTATGTTGGTAGACATTTGAAACAAAATGCTTATATGATTGGGCACTTGAGTGATTATATGTCTAGAGTTAAGGGTGAACTTAAACTCATTAGTAAACATGCTTCCATGGTTACCACTCAAGTAGAACAAGTGCTTAAGGCTCAAAATGATTTGCTCAATGAATTGAATAAAAATAAACATGACTTTGCTGTTAGAGTAGCAACTAGAACGGGTAAAATGACTCAGGAACCTTTGTATCCTGAGGGCCACCCTAAGAGAATTGAGCAAGATTCTCAGAGAAATAATGTTGATGCACCTAGTACTTCTAAAAAGAAGAAGAAAAATGATAGGACTTTGCATGCTTCTAGTGAACCTGTTGTAGACACACCTGAGAATCACAATGATATTTCTATTTCTGATACCGAAACACAATCTGGTGATGAACATGAACCTAGTGATAATGTTAATGATGATTGAAAGGATCGATATAGTTGACTAGAGGGGGGGGGGTGAATAGGCAACTAATAATTTTTAGCTTTTCTTTACCAATTTAAACTTTGCATCAAAGTAGGTTGTCTAGATATGCAACTAGGTGGACAACCTATATGATGCAACAACAACAAATACACGAGCAAGCAAGGGATACACCACGAGTAAGCTTGCAAAAGTAAAGGTGCGAGAATAACCAAGAGTGGAGCCGGTGGAGATGAGGACGTGTTACCAAAGTTCCTTCCTTTTGAGGGGAAGTACGTCTCCGTTGGAGCGGTGTGGAGGCACAATGCTCCCCAAGAAGCCACTAGGGCCACCGTATTCTCCTCACGCCCTCACACAATGCGAGATCCCGTGAATCCACTATTGGTGCCCTTGAAGGCGGCGGCCGAACCTTTACAAACAAGGTTGGGGCAATCTCCACAACTTAATTGGAGGCTCCCAACAACACCACGAAGCTTCACCACAATGGAGTATGGCTCCGAGGTGACCTCAACCGTCTAGGGTGCTCAAACACCCAAGAGTAACAAGATCCGCTAGGGATAAGTGGGGGGAATCAAATCTCTCTTGGTGGAAGTGTAGATCGAGGCCTTCTCAACTAATCCCGAGCAAATCAACAAGTTTGATTGGCTAGGGAGAGAGATCGGGCGAAAATGGAGCTTGGAGCAACAATGGAGCTTGGAGGTGGAAGAGGTGGTCAACTAGAGGTAGGAGACACCCCTTTTATAGTCAAGGAAAAGAACCAACCGTTATCCACATGTCCAGCCTGCAACATGCGGTACTACCACTCCAGGGGCGCGGTACTACCGCAAGGCCCCGCGGTACTACCGTGAGGGACCACCGTACTTCCGCGGCAGCAGCAAAGACTAGGACCTGCCTGACTGAGGGCAGTACTTCCGTGGGCGTGGTACTACCGCTCCCCCTTGTGGTACTACCATAGGGCAGGAAAGTCCTAGCCTACGAAGAGCATGGATGAATAAAAATACATCCGTGCCTACTTTCGCTGGAAATGAAACAGTGCAAAAATCCGACGCGGTACTACCGCTAAGACGCGGTACTACCGTAACCTAGCTGAACCAGGCGGCGCGTGGTACTACCGCGCACAAGGCGCGGTACTACCATGGAGGCGCAGATGTAAAAAATTACATCCGCTCCTACTACCGCGACGCAGCGGTACTAGGTATGAGGGCCACGGTACTACGACTCCAGGGGAGCAGTACTACCGTGGGCACCCGCGGTACTACCGCACGGGACGAGCGGTACTATCGTGGGGGCGCGGATGTAAAAAATTACATCCGCCCCTACTACCGTACCGAAGCGGCACTAGGCCAGGGAGCCACAGTACTAAGACTCCAGAGGAGCGGTACTACCGTGGGCTCCAGTGGTACTACCGCGGGTGCTTGCGGTACTACCGCTCTAGAGAGCAGTACTACCGCAAGTTTAGCAGTAGCCGTCAGAAAAAGCACAAAGAGGATAATGGAGGAAAGCTCCAAAGTGCAAGGGAAAGGTGGAGGCAAGGAAGGAAACGTGTACGTGATGATTCGACCCGAACCTTTCCGACGCGGACCCCCTCTTAATAGTACGGCTCTCCTACGACTCAAATCCACCAAAAAGAAATGTAGAACAACGCCGTCCTCAATAGTCTTCGAGGGGCACCGAATCGTCTCGTGCCTAGTGATGAAGCGTCTGAGAAACTCAAGGCACATGATTAGTCCGCAAAAGCATTGTCATCAATCACCAAAACACCTTAGGGATAAATATGCCCTTACAATCTCCCCCTTTTTGGTGGATTGATGACAATACGGGATTTGCACATAGATGAGATAATATTGAGCAAAGGAAAACCCCTCCTCTCTAGAATATAGACGGGCCCCCCTAGATGTGTGCAATCTAGATGGATGCTTTGGACTGCATAGCACACAAACTAGGATCAACACTCCCCCTATATTTTAGAGACAAAGGCATGATAACTAACATCTAAGCAAGAGCATAGCACAAAGGTAGCACAAAATATCACAAGCTCGCTAAGATAGATAGAGTGCATATGTCTTACACCATATGAAGTAAAGCAACCCAAAGCAACTGAAATGAGGTTCAAACGAGGTTCAAATGAGAAAGCAAACACACCGAACACGAACGACGACACACGACTCGCAAATCCCTACACTCTCTCCCCCTTTGGCATCGAGACGCCAAAAAGGTAGAGAGGACACCTACACACAGGGGGTGGCTCTGTTGGGGAACGTTGCAGAAAATAAAATTTTTCCTACTGTTTCACCAAGATCCATCTATGAGTTCATCTAAGCAACGAGTGAAAGGGGAGATGCATCTACATACCACTTTGTAGATCGCGAGCGGAAGCGTTCAAAAGAACGGGGTTGAAGTAGTCATTCTCGTCGTGATCCTATCACCGGAGATCCTAGCGCCGAACGGACGACACCTCCGCGTTCAACACGCGTACGATCAGCGTGATGTCTCCTCTGTCTTGATCCAGCAAGGGGGAAGGAGAGGTTGATGATGATCCAGCAGCATGACGGCGTGGTGGTGGATGCAGCAGAACTCCGGCAGGGCTTCGCCAAGCTGCTGCGGGAGGAGGACGAGGTGTAGCAGGGGGAGGGAGGCGCCAAGACTCTGGGTTCGGCTGCCCTCCCCCTGCCCTCCTTTATATAGGCCCCCAGGGGGGGGGGGCGCCGGCCCTGGGAGATGCAATCTCCCAAGGGGGGCGACGACCAGGGGGGGTGGAGTGCCCCCCAAGGCAAGTGGTGCGCCCCCTCCACCTAGGGTTTCCAACCCTAGGCGCAGAGGGGGCCCAAGGGGGGGGGGCGCACCAGCCCACTAGGGGCTGGTTCCCCTCCCACTTCAGCCCATGGGGCCCTCCGGGATAGGTGGCCCCACCCGGTGGACCCTCGGGACCCTTCCGGTGGTCCCGGTACAATACCGGGTGACCCCGAAACTTTCCCGATGGCCGAAACAGCACTTCCTATATAGTTTTCTTTACCTCCGGACCATTCCGGAACTCCTCGTGATGTCCGGGATCTCATCCGGGACTCCGAAAAACATTCGGTTTGCTGCATACTCATATTCATACAACCCTAGCGTCACCGAACCTTAAGTGTGTAGACCCTACGGGTTCGGGAGACATGTAGACATGACCGAGACGGCTCTCCGGTCAATAACCAACAGTGGGATCTGGATACCCATGTTGGCTCCCACATACTCCTCGATGATCTCATCGGATGAACCACGATATCGAGGATTCAAGCAACCCCGTATACTATTCCCTTTGTCAGACGATATGTTACTTGCCCGAGACTCGATCGTCGGTATCCCAATACCTCGTTCAGTCTCGTTACCGGCAAGTCACTTTACTCGTACCGTAATGCATGATCCCGTGACCAGACACTTGGTCACTTTGAGCTCATTATGATGATGCACTACCGAGTGGGCCCAGTGATACCTCTCCGTAACACGGAGTGACAAATCCCAGTCTCGATCCGTGTCAACCCAACAGACACTTTCGGAGATACCTGTAGTGCACCTTTACAGTCACCCAGTTACGTTGTGACGTTTGGTACACCCCAAGCACTCATATGGTATCCGGGAGTTACACGATCTCATGGTCTAAGGAAGAGATACTTGACATTGGAAAAGCTCTAGCAAAACGAACTACACGATCTTGTGCTATGCTTAGGATTGGGTCTTGTCCATCACATCATTCTCCTAATGATGTGATACCGTTGTCAACGACATCTAATGTCCATAGTCAGGAAACCATGACTATCTGTTGACCAACGAGCTAGTCAACTAGAGGCTTACTAGGGACGTATTGTGGTCTATGTATTCACACGTGTATTGCGATTTCCGGATAATACAATTATAGCATAAATAAAAGGCAATTATCATGAACAAGGAAATATAATAATAATCCTTTTATTATTGCTTCTAGGGCATATTTCCAACAGTGTCCCACTTGCACTAGAGTCAATAATCTAGTTACATTGTGATGAATCAAACACCCATAGAGTTCTGGTGTTGATCATGTTTTGCTCGCGAGAGAGGTTTAGTCAATGGATCTGCGACATTCAGATCCGTATGTACTTTGCAAATATCTATGTCTCCATCTTGAACATTTTCTCGGATGGAGTTGAAGCGACGCTTGATGTGCCTGGTCTTCTTGTGAAACCTGGGCTCCTTGGCAAGGGCAATAGCTCCAGTGTTGTCACAGAAGAGTTTGATCGGCCCCGACGCATTGGGTATGACTCCTAGGTCGGTGATGAACTCCTTCACCCAAATTGCTTCATGCGCTGCCTCCAAGGCTACCATGTACTCCGCTTCACATGTAGATCCCTCCACGATGCTCTGCTTGCAGCTCCACCAGCTTACTGCTCCACCATTCAACATATACACGTATCCGGTTTGTGACTTAGAGTCATCCAGATCTGTGTCGAAGCTAGCGTCGACGTAACCCTTTACGACGAGCTCTTCGTCACCTCCATAAACGAGAAACATGTCCTTTGTCCTTTTCAGGTACTTCAGGATATTTTTGACCGCTGTCCAGTGTTCCTTGCCGGGATTACTTTGGTACCTTCCTACCAATCTTACGGCAAGGTTTACATCAGGTCTGGTACACAGCATGGCATACATAATAGATCCTATGGCTGAGGCATATGGGATGACGCTCATCTCTTCTTTATCTTTTGGCGTGGTCGGGCATTGAGCCGAGCTCAATCTCACACCTTGCAGTACAGGCAAGAACCCTTTCTTTCCATTTTGAACTTCTTCAAAATCTTATCAAGGTATGTGCTTTGTGAAAGACCTATGAGGCGTCTTGATCTATCCCTATAGATCTTGATGCCTAATATGTAAGCAGCTTCTCCAAGGTCCTTCATTGAAAAACACTTATTCAAGTAGGCCTTAATGCTATCCAAGAATTCTATATCATTTCCCATCAAAAGTATGTCATCTACATATAATATGAGAATTGCTACAGAGCTCCCACTCACTTTCTTGTAAACGCAGGCTTCTCCATAAGTCTACATAAACCCAAACGCTTTGATCATCTCATCAAAGTGAATGTTCCAACTCCGAGATGCTTGCACCAGCCCATAAATGGATCGCTGGAGCTTGCACACTTTGTTAGCATTCTTAGGATCGACAAAACCTTCCGGCTGCATCATATACAGCTCTTCCTTAAGATAACCATTAAGGAATGCCGTTTTGACGTCCATCTGCCATATCTCATAATCATAGTATGTGGCAATTGCTAACATGATTCGGACGGACTTAAGCTTTGCTACGGGAGAGAAAATCTCATCGTAGTCAATCCCTTGAACTTGCCGATAACCCTTAGTGACAAGTCGAGCTTTATAGATGGTGACATTACCATCTGCGTCCGTCTTCTTCTCAAAGATCCATTTGTTTTCTATCGCTCGCCGATCATCGGGCAAGTCAGTCAAAATCCATACTTTGTTTTCATACATGGATTCTATCTCGGATTGCATGGCTTCTAGCCATTTGTTGGAATCTGGGCCCGCCATTGCTTCTTCATAGTTCGAAGGTTCACCGTTGTCTAACAACATGATTTCCAGGACAGGGTTGCCATACCACTCTGGTGTGGAACGTGTCCTTGTGGACCTACGAAGTTCAGTAGCAACTTGATCAGAAGTACCTTGATCATCATCATTAATTTCCTCTCCAGTCAGTGTAGGCATCACAGGAACGTTTTCCTGAGCTGCACTACTTTCCGGTTCAAGAGGTAGTACTTCATCGAGTTCTACTTTCCTCCCACTTACTCCTCTCGAGAGAAACTCTTTTTCCAGAAAGGATCCATTCTTGTCAACAAAGATCTTGCCCTCAGATCTTAAGTAGAAGGTATACCCAATGGTTTCCTTAGGGTATCCTATGAAGACGCATTTTTCCGACTTGGGTTCGAGCTTTTCAGGTTGAAGTTTCTTGACATAAGCATCGCATCCCCAAACTTTTAGAAACGACAGCTTATGTTTCTTCCCAAACCATAATTCATACGGTGTCATCTCAACGGATTTAGAGGGCGCCCTATTTAGAGTGAATGTAGCTGTCTCTAGAGCGTATCCCCAAAATGATAGCGGTAAATCGGTAAGAGACATCATAGATCGCACCATATCCAAAGAGTGCGATTACGACGTTCGGACACACCGTTACGCTGAGGTGTTCCAGGCGGCGTGAGTTGTGAAACGATTCCACATTTTCTTAACTGTGTACCAAATTCATGACTTAAATATTCTCCTCCACGATCCGATCGTAAGAATTTTATCTTTCGGTCACTTTGATTCTCTACTTCATTTTGAAATTCCTTAAACTTTTCAAAGGTCTCAGACTTGTGTTTCATCAAGTAGACATACCCATATCTACTCAAGTCATCAGTGAGAGTGAGAACATAATGATATCCTCCGCGAGCCTCAACACTCATTGGACCACACACATCAGTATGTATGATTTCCAATAAGTTGGTTGCTCGCTCCATTGTTCCGGAGAACGGGGTCTTGGTCATTTTGCCCATGAGGAATGGTTCGCATGTGTCAAATGATTCATAATCTAGAGACTCTAAAAGTCCATTAGCATGGAGCTTCTTCATGCGCTTGACACCAATGTGACCAAGGCGGCAGTGCCACAAGTATGTGGGACTATCGTTATCAACTTTGCATCTTTTGGTATTCACACTATGAATATGTGTAACATTACGTTCGAGATTCATTAAGAATAAACCATTGACCATCGGGGCATGACCATAAAACATATCTCTCATATAAATAGAACAACCATTATTCTTGGATTTAAATGAGTAGCCATCTCGTATCAAACGAGATCTAGATACAATGTTCATGCTCAAACTTGGTTTAAAACTAATCCCGTAGGTAAATGTAGAGGTAGCATGCCGACGGCGATCACATCGACCTTGGAACCATTCCTGATGCGCATCGTCACCTCGTCCTTCGCCAGTCTCCGCTTATTCCGCAGCTCCTGCTGTGAGTTACAAATGTGAGCAACGGCATCGGTATCAAATACCCAGGAGTTACTACGAGTACTGGTAAGGTACACATCAATTACATGTATATCAAATATACCTTTAGTGTTGCCGGCCTTCTTGTCCACTAAGTACTTGGGGCAGTTCTGCTTCCAGTGACCCTTCCCTTTGCAATAAAAGCACTCAGTCTCAGGCTTGGGTCCATTCTTTGACTTCTTCCCGGCAACTGGCTTACCGGGCGCGCCAACATCTTTGCCATCCTTCTTGAAGTTCTTCTTACCCTTGCCCTTCTTGAACTTAGTGGTCTTATTGACCATCAACACTTGATGTTCTTTCTTGATTTCAACCTCTGCTGACTTCAGCATTGAAAATACCTCAGGAATGGTCTTCACCATCCCCTGCATATTGTAGTTCAGCACAAAGCTCTTGTAGCTTGGTGGGAGCGACTGAAGGATTCTGTCAATGACCGCCCCGTCCGGGAGGTTGATCTCCAGCTGGGACAGGCGGTTGTGCAACCCAGACATTTTGAGTATGTGCTCACTGACAGAACTATTTTCCTCCATCTTACAACTATAGAACTTGTCGGAGACTTCATATCTCTCGACCCGGGCGAACATCTCATATGCTCCGTGTTTCTCAAAACGCTTTTGGAGCCCCGGTTCTAAGCTGTAAAGCATGCCGCACTGAACGAGGGAGTAATCATCAGCACGTGATTGCCAAGTGTTCATAACGTCTTGGTTCTCTGGGATGGGTGCTTCACCTAGCGGTGCATCTAGGACATAATCTTTCTTGGCTGCTATGAGGATGATCCTCAGGTTCCGGACCCAGTCCGAATAGTTGCTGCCATCATCTTTCAGCTTGGTTTTCTCTAGGAACGCGTTGAAGTTCATGTTGACATGAGCGTTGGCCATTTGATCTACAAGACATATTTTGCAAAAGTTTTAGACTAAGTTCATCTAATCAAATTGTTTAATGAACTCCCACTCAGATTAGACATCCCTCTAGTCATCTAAGTGTTACACGATCTGAGTCGACTAGGCCGTGTCCGATCATCACGTGAGACGGACTAGTCATCATCGGTGAACATCTCCATGTTGATCGTATCTTCCATACGACTCATGTTCGACCTTTCGGTCTCTGTGTTCCGAGGCCATGTCTGTACATGCTAGGCTCATCAAGTTAACCCTTTCTACATGTGTAAATCTGTCTTACACCCGTTGTATGTGAACGTAAGGATCTATCACACCCGATCATCACGTGGTGCTTCGAAATGACGAACTTTAGCAACGGTGCACAGTTAGGGGAAACACTTTCTTGAAATTATTATAAGGGATCATCTTATTTACTACCGCCGTTCTAAGTAAACAAGATGCATAAAACATAATAAACATCACATGCAATTATATAGTAGTGACATGATATGGCCAATATCATATAGCTCCTTCGATCTCCATCTTGAGGGCTCCATGATCATCTTCGTCACCGGCATGACACCATGATCTCCATCATCATGATCTCCATCATTGTGTCTTCATGAAGTTGTCACGCCAACGACTACTTCTACTTCTATGGCTAACGCGTTTAGCAATAAAGTAAAGTAATTTACATGGCGTTCTTCAATGACACGCAGGTCATACAAAAATAAAGACAACTCCTATGGCTCCTGCCGGTTGTCATACTCATCGACATGCAAGTCGTGATTCCTATTACAAGAACATGATCTCATACATCACAATATATCATTCATCATTCATCACAACTTCTGGCCATATCACATCACATGACAATTGCTGCAAAAACAAGTTAGACGTCCTCTAATTGTTGTTGCATCTTTTACGTGGCTGCAATTGGGTTCTAGCAAGAATGTTTTCTTACCTATGAATAACCACAACGTGATTTTGTCAACTTCTATTTACCCTTCATAAGGACCCTTTTCATCTAATCTGCTCCAACTAAAGTAGGAGAGACAGACACCCGCTAGCCACCTTATGCAACTAATGCATGTCAGTCGGTGGAACCTGTCTCACGTAAGCGTACGTGTAAGGTCGGTCTGGGCCGCTTCATCCCACAATACCGCTGGAGCAAGAAAAGACTAGTAGCGGCAAGCAAGTTGGCAAGATCTACGCCCACAACAAAATTGTGTTCTACTCGTGCAATAGAGAACTACGCATAGACCTAGCTCATGATGCCACTGTTGGGGAACGTTGCAGAAAATATATTTTTTCCTACGGTTTCACCAAGATCCATCTATGAGTTCATCTAAGCAACGAGTGAAAGGGGAGATGCATCTACATACCACTTTGTAGATCGCGAGCGGAAGCATTCAAAAGAACGGGGTTGAAGTAGTCGTTCTCGTCGTGATCCTATCACCGGAGATCCTAGCGCCGAACGGACGACACCTCCGTGTTCAACACACGTACGGTCAGCGTGACGTCTCCTCAATCTTGATCCAGCAAGGGGGAAGGAGAGAATGATGATGATCCAGCAGCATGACGGCGTGGTGGTGGATGCAGCAGAACTCCGGCAGGGCTTCGCCAAGCTGCTGCGGGAGGAGGACGAGGTGTAGCAGGGGGAGGGAGGCGCCAAGACTCTGGGTTCGGCTGCCCTCCCCCTGACCTCCTTTATATAGGCCCCCAGGGGGGGCGCCGGCCCTAGGAGATGCAATCTCCCAAGGGGGGCGGCGGCCAGGGGGGGTGGAGTGCCCCCCAAGGCAAGTGGTGCGCCCCCACCTAGGGTTTCCAACCCTAGGCGCAGGGGGGGCCCAAGGGGGGGCACACCAGCCCACTAGGGGCTGGTTCCCCTCCCACTTCAGCCCACGGGGCCCTCCGGGATAGGTGGCCCCACCCGGTGGACCCCCGGGACCCTTCCGGTGGTCCCGATACAATACCGGGTGACCCCAAAACTTTCCCGATGGCCGAAACAACACTTCCTATATAGTTTTCTTTACCTCCGGACCATTCCAGAACTCCTCGTGACGTCCGGGATCTCATACGGGACTCCGAACAACATTCGGTTTGCTGCATACTCATATTCATACAACCCTAGCGTCACCGAACCTTAAGTGTGTAGACCCTACGGGTTCGGGAGACATGTAGACATGACCGAGACGGCTCTCCGGTCAATAACCAACAGCGGGATCTGGATACCCATGTTGGCTCCCACATACTCCTCGATGATCTCATCGAATGAACCACGATGTCGAGGATTCAAGCAACCCCATATACTATTCCCTTTGTCAGACGGTATGTTACTTGCCCGAGACTCGATCGTTGGTATCCCAATACCTCGTTCAGTATCGTTACCGGCAAGTCACTTTACTCGTACTGTAATGCATGATCCTGTGACCAGACACTTGGTCACTTTGAGCTCATTATGATGATGCACTACCGAGTGGGCCCAGTGATACCTCTCCGTAACAGGGAGTGACAAATCCCAGTCTCGATCCGTGTCAACCCAACAGACACTTTCGGAGATACCTGTAGTGCACCTTTATAGTCACCCAGTTACGTTGTGACGTTTGGTACACCAAAGCACTCATACGGTATCCGGGAGTTACACGATCTCACGGTCTAAGGAAGAGATACTTGACATTGGAAAAGCTCTAGCAAAATGAACTACACGATCTTGTGCTATGCTTAGGATTGGGTCTTGTCCATCACATCATTCTCCTAATGATGTGATCCCGTTGTCAACGACATCTAATGTCCATAGTCAGGAAACCATGACTATCTATTGACCAACGAGCTAGTCAACTAGAGGCTTACTAGGGACGTATTGTGGTCTATGTATTCACACGTGTATTACGATTTCCGGATAATACAATTATAGCATGAATAAAAGACAATTATCATGAACAAGGAAATATAAGAATAATCCTTTTATTATTGCCTCTAGGGCATATTTCCAACAGGCTCAAGCAGGGAACTTATCCCAACGATCCTCATCAAACTCCTCGGCGGCAGGGATGGTCTCCTCGACGTCCTCCTCAGAATCAGTCCACCTGTAGCCTTGCTTCTCCATCCACTCGACCTCTAGAGTGATGCGATCCTCAGAACCGCCAGACACATCCTCGCCATACAGCTGCAAGATCTTCTTGTCCCAGCGATGACACTCCTTGGATGCCACGTGAGTCCTGTACTACCCCTTAGCTTGCATGCAAAAAGGAGTCTTCATCTTGTCCTTCAGCTTCTTGGCCCACGAGGGCATAGAGGAACTATGGGAAGACCTAGTAGCACGGCCCTCAGCAACATCCTCTGCGCCAGCATCCTCCTCATCAACAGCAGCCCTAGCAGCAGACGCCTCAGCACGAGTAGTAGTGTTGGCCCGGTTGGGCTTGACACGGAGACAGATGGGATCATGTCGAATCCAGTCTGGAGCAAGGAACTCATCACCAGGGAACGTCTTCTCCCAAGTCTTAGAGATCAGCAGAAACAGATAGGGCCCATAGATAGGCACCTTGCGGTTGAACACCGCAAACCGAAGCTCACACCACATGATGTGTGAGACATCAAGTGGCTAAGTCTGAGACACACGAGCCTCCTCACACAGGGGCATCATATCCACCATATAGGCATGAACCTTGTCCTTGTCACCAATGCGAGGGAAAAATACATGATATCCAGAAAAGAGTTGAGCACCCACGCCGACTTGCCATTGGCAAGTGCCTTTTCAACATAGAATGGCTGAAGCTTGTCCTTGTTAGCAGACTCAGAATTAGCATGGGGGCGGACACCCACGGGAGTGGCGAGCCCGTCATCAGGAACATGGAGAAGATCCATGAACTCCTTCCAAGTAGCAGTCAACTTACGTCCATTGGTCATCCAGGTCATCCTCCGCTCCTCATCAGGGTGAAAGTATACTGAGGCAAAGAACTGACAGATAAGCTCAGGGTCATAGTCAAGGTGAAAAGAGATCACATGTTTAATACCAAACTGCTCCACCAAGTCCAGAGCTTCTCCAAAGTACTCACGATGCTTGTCCTTCCTCAGGTGATGCATTTCTATCCATTTGACATCCACGTAGGTATTCTGCTTGTTCTTGATGACATCCAGATAAGTGAGAGTCTGTTCCTTGTTCCAAAACAGCTCACAACCTCTGACAGTAGCACGAGGGTTCACATACGAGTTGAGCTGCCTGAGACGGATGTACTCAGATTGGGGTATCTCGTCCATGCCCTTAGTGGGTTCCTTGTGCTTGCTAGCGGATGTCTTGACATGGCGCTTGGGGGCAATGGAGCCCTCTGGTGCTTCACTTGGATTGCACATACGCTTGGAGCCCGTGTCACGACTAGTATTGGAACGGCGAGATCCACCACCTGAGACACAAACGCAAAACACCCATGAAACGCAAAAAGGATCAATGCAAAGACCACGGCAAAGCACAAGAAACACAGAGAAAATATACGTGAAAGTTGCCATGAGATAGATGTGATCTACGGTAGTACTGCCAGAGCCTGCAGTACTAAAATTTTAGTACCGCTCCAAGTCGCGGTAGTACCGTGCGAGGTCACGGTAGTACTGGGGCGGGAGCGGTAGTAAAATTTTAGTGCCGCAGCGAGTGCGGTATACCGCGCCAGACGGGCGGTAGTACCGTACAAGCGGTAGTACCGCGCCTGACGGGCGGTAGTACCGCACTGCGTCAGATCCAAACGAAAGTTTGAATCTGAAAAGAACCGCGAAACCATGGCGGTGCTACAGTGATCAAATCTAGCACAGGACAAAAAGACAAGTATAATCCCTACACAATGCTACTCTCCTATATCCTACTCTTGCATAGATTTAGCCTAAAAATCTCAAGAACCCACAAGTCTTCCCCACAAACCTAGAGGCAAAGAAAACAACAAAAATGAGAGGGAGATGGGGAAATACCTTGGTCCATGGCAAGAGCACGTGGTGGGGAACGATCCCACCGAACAGAATCGCAGGAGAGCGGCCGGAGGCGGAGATCCAGCGAGGGACGCCGGCCCCATTCTTGAGCGAGGGAGAGAGAGGGAGACGAATTGGGGAAACTGACGAATGGGTATGGGGGAGTTAGAACTCCCCCTGCCCGTCCTTATCCCCACTCGTCTATGACAGCGCGGTAGTACCGCATATCATCGCGGTAGTACCGCTTGGGTGGAAGTACCGCACCGAAGCGGTAGTACCGCTCTCCCAGGCGGCAGTAAAAAAATACTACCGCGTGGGGGCGGTAGTACCGTGCTCTCCACACGCGGTAGTACCATAGAAGGCTGCGGTAGTACCGTGAGCTCAAGAAAAAGCAGGTTACAACACACAAAAAGAGGTCTTTGCAAGGAAACTTTTAACACAAGAGACACCATAAGAACACACACAACCCAAGGCAGAAGGACAACAAAGATCAACCACGCGACACTACCTCTCAAAAGGAGAGGGCGGTGGCCGGATCCACCTATGTTTGAGTTAGTTGGTATGGCACCGCAAAGAATTATCCTTGGGCCCATGACCAAAACTCGTCTTTGAAGCACAAGAACCATAAAAAATGGCTAATGTGAAAGAGTTGATCGATTTATGCATAATGGGGGGAGGGAGAGTTCATTGAGAGAACAACACTCCCCCTATGTCCATGCCTACACCTAAACTAGACAACAAGTTGAGTGTGGTGGGGGGTGCAAGGGTTCAAGTCACATTGCTCGAATCAATGATATTTAGCTCATGCCTTAACTCGCGAAATCTTGCTTCATCCAAGGGTTCGTGAAAATATCTGCAAGGTTATCATGAGTGTTGACATACTTGAGCTCGATCTCCCCTCGCCTAATGTGATCCCGGATGAAGTGATACCGAATCTCAATATGCTTCATCTTGAAGTGTTGCACCGGGTTGAGAGAAATCTTGATGGCACTTTCATTATCACACCAAAGAGGCACTTTGTCACAAATGACACCGTACTCCTTTAAAGTTTGCCTCATCCATAAGAGTTGTGCACAACTACTACGGCCGCCACATATTCCGCTTCGGTGGACGAGAGAGACACACAACTTTGCTTCTTGGAAGACCAACTCACCAAAGAGCAACCAAGAAATTGGCACCCTCCGGAGGTGGACTTCCTATCCACTTTGTCTCCCACCCAATCGGAATCCGTATATCCTTCAAGCTTGAAGTTTTCCCTTCTTGGGTACCATAAGCCAAAGTTTGGGGTATGAGCAAAATATCGAAAGATTCGCTTGACCGCCACATAGTGACTTTCCTTCGGTGCGGCTTGAAACCGTGCACACATTCCCACACTCAACATGATATCCGGTCTAGATGCACAAAGGTAAAGCAAGGAGCCAATCATGGAGCGATATACCTTTTGATCCACCGCTTTACCATTGGGATCAATGTCAAGTTGGCACTTGGTAGGCATTGGAGTAGAAGTCGGCTTGACATCACTTAGCTTGAATCTTTTTAGCATGTCTTGAGTGTATTTGGCTTGGTTGATGAAGGTTCCTTCTTTTCTTTGTTTGATATCAAAACCAAGGAAGAACTTCAACTCTCCCATCAAAGACATCTTGAACTTGGAGGTCATGAGAGCGGCAAATTCCTCATTGAAAGCTTTGTTAGGGGAACCAAAGATAATATCATCAACATGTAGTTGGCATACAAACAACTCCCCTTTGACCTTCTTAGTAAAAAGAGTGGGATCGATTTGCCCCACCTCAAATCCACGATCTTGTAACAACTCGGTAAGGTGGTCATACCACGCACGTGGGGCTTGTTTAAGGCCATAGAGTGCCTTATCGAGTTGATACACATGATCCGGGAAGTAGGGATCCTTGAACCTGGGGGGTTGCTTGACATAGACCAACTCATTAATAGGACCATTAAGAAAAGCACTTTTCACATCCATTTGTTGCAACTTAAAGTTGTGATTGGAAGCATAAGCAATCAACAAACGAATGGATTCAAGGCGAGCAACGGGAGCAAAGGTTTCACCGTAGTCGATACCCTCGACTTGGGAGTAGCCTTGTGCTACCAATCTTGCCTTGTTGCGAATGATGTTCCCATGAGCATCTTGCTTGTTCTTGAAAATCCACTTGGTTCCAATGATGTTGTGGTTACCCGATGGCCTTGGCACCAATCTCCACACCTTGTTGTACTCGAAGTTGTTGAGTTCTTCATGCATGGCATTTAGCCAATCCGAGTCTTCGAGCGCCTCATAGACCTTTTGGGGTTCAACACAAGAGACAAACGCGTGATGTTCACAATAGTTTGCTAATTGTCTATGAGTGCTTACCCCCTTTCTTAGGCTTCCAACCACATTCTCCATGAGATGGCCTTTGGTTGTGAGTTTGGAAGTAATCTTCGCGGCACGACGCTCTAATTCCTCCTCGGATGTGGAAGGAGGAGGGTTAACTTGATTATCTTGAGCGCCGTCTTGAGCTTGTTCTTGATCTTGAGCTTGCTCATGATCTTGAACTTGCTCGAGGGGGAGAACTTGACCTTGGGCATCATTTGGAGGTTCACCACCATCTTGAGATTGATCTTGCCCTTGGTCTTGTTCACGAGGTTGAGGGCCTTCACTTTGTTCTTCGGAAGCGTGTGGGTCTTGAGGAGGTGATGGCTCCACTTGAGTGGAGCATTGTCCTTCTCCTTCGGCCATAAGGGGTTCCTCAATGGGTAGAATATGACCAATACCCATTCTTCTTATTGCTTGGGGAGGAAATTCATCACCTACACCACAAGTACCACTTTGCTCCACTTGGGAGCCATTATTTTTGTTAAACTCCATGTTACACGTCTCCTCAATGAGTCCGGTGGACTTGTTGAGAACACGGTAAGCATGAGAGTTTGTAGCATAACCAACAAATATGCCCTCATAAGCTCTAGCCTCAAATTTAGACAAACGAACACCTTTCTTGAGAATGAAACACTTACACCCGAACACCCGGAAGTACTTGATATTGGGCTTGTTGCCGGTGAGTATCTCATAAGGGGTCTTGTTCAAGCCTTTGCGGAGATAGAGCCGATTGGATGCATGACACGCTGTGTTGATGGCTTTGGCCCAAAAGTTGTATGGAGGCTTGAATTCTGCCATCATGGTCCTTGCCGCATCCATCAACGTCCGGTTCTTCCTCTCCGCTGCACCATTTTGTTGAGGGGTATATGGTGCGACATATTGATGCTTGATCCCCTCATCACTAAGAAACTCATCCAAGATGTAGTTCTTGAACTCGGTGCCGTTGTCACTCCTTATTGTCTGACGTTGAGCTTCATTTGCAAAGTCGATAATGGTTTGTTGAGTCTCACTCTTCCTCTTGAAGAAGTATACCCAAGTGTATCTTGAATAATCATCCACAATCACCAAGCAATACTTTCTACCTCCAAGACTATCAAATGATGGGGGCCCAAAGAGATCCATGTGAAGGATCTCCAAGGGTCTCTTCGAGTAGATGATGGTCGTGGGAGGGTGAGCCTTCTCATGAAGCTTTCCTTCAATACAAGCACTGCAAGCACGGTCTTTGGCAAAACTAACATTTGTTAGTCCACGGACATGGTCCCCCTTGAGAAGACTTTGCAAAGATCTCATATTGACGTGGGCTAAACAGCGATGCCAAAGCCATCCCACGTCAACTTTAGCCATTAGGCATGTCGCGGTCTTAGTGGGTCGCTCCGAAAAGTTTATCACATAGAGACCATTCTCAACATGCCCAACAAAGGCTACTTTAAGAGTCTTGCTCCACAAGAGGGCCACGGTATCAATGTCAAAGAAGGTGGCAAAGCCCATGAGTGCAAGTTGACGAACGAAAAGTAAATTGTATGCAAGGGACTCAACAAGCATGACTTTCTGGATCGTTAGATCATGAGAAATGACAACCTTGCCAAGACTCAATACCTTAGAATGTGAGGCATCACCCCACTCGACATTGGTGGGCATAGATGGAATCTTTTGCACGTCCACCACCAAGTCCTTGCTCCCGGTCATATGATTTGTTGCTCCACTATTGAGCAACCATGACCCCCCACCGGAAGCAAACATCTACAAGAGATCAATGCTTGGTTTTAGGTACCCATTTAGTAATGGGTCATTTGATGTTAGTAACAAGGGTCTTAGGAACCCAAATAGACCATTCAATGTACTCATAAGGAGAACCAAAATTTTTAGCATAAACATGTCCATCACTAGCACGGCACAACACATATGATGGGTTAAAGTCGCCGGCTTTGTTGGAGGAAATGGTTTTGCCCTTTTTTACATCAACGCCCTTCACTTTTTCCTTCTTCTCCTTAGGAGAACCCTCCCCCTCTTTCACAAAAGTTGCTTGAGAGGAGGAGGACGTTTGGTCTTGTCGTTCTTCTTCTTATTCTTGGACTTGGGTGCAAACCCAATTCCCTTCTTGGCCACAACTTCCTTTCGATTGCTCAAAAGGTCGTTAAGGTTCTTCTCACCTTGAATGAAAGTCACAAGGCCTTTCTCAAGTTGATCCTTCAACTTGGCATTCTCCTCCACAAGATGCACATGCTCACAACACGGGTTAGTAGCATATGCATTATCAATTAATACCATATGAGGGAAGGTGGCCTTTTCCTTGGTTAGCTTAACTTGGAGTTGAGCATGAGACTCCTTGAGGTTAGCGTGAGCACCCTTCAAGACCTTGTGGGCCTTGTCAAGTACCTCAAACTCCTCCTTGAGTCTAGCATGATCAACCCCAACTTTAGCCTTCTCGGAAGTTAGCACACGAGACACGACAAGAGCATGATCAAGATGTTTCTTTAACTTAGCATGGTCATCGTTGTATGACTCCTCAAGAGTCAAACGATGCCCACGCTCTTCCTCAAGAGCATTAGAGAGATCCGATATCTCATCGGCATAGTCACGACTATGACCTTCCATCTTAGAGATGGTTTCTTCATGAGCCTCGATCATGTCATTGGCCTCACCAAGTTGTTCCAAGAGAGCAACAAAGTGCTTCTTGGATTTGTCCTTGAGCTTACTCATAAAAGACTCAAATTCATTCACTTCGTCATTAGACTCATCATGTTCATCAATGCAATCCTCCAAGGAGGGATTAGTAATGATGGTGGTTTTGATGTTGGGGGTTACCTTGTTGGAAGCTTTATCCATGATGCACTTGGCGGTGATGTTCTCGTTGGGTGAATCAAAGGGAGACACTCGGGGAGTGGTAGCAATGGCAACGGACGTCATGGCCATTGCTTCTCCATTTTCATCATTATCATCATCCTCATGGTATTCTTCTTGAACCACTAACCCACGAGTAGGAGTCTTCTTGGTGAAGTTGTTCTTGTTGGGGAAGGACATGGCTTTGTCTTTTGGGATGAACTTGCCACCATTGTCTTCCCGCTTCTCGTAAGGACAATCCACAACGAAATGGCTCACATTGCCATAGTTGAAGCAAGTTCTAACTCGTTGCTTGCCCTTGAAGCCACTTGAGTTGTTCTTGTTGAAGTTGGGTCTTGTATTCTTCTTGCTCCAAAATTGTCTTGAAGCAAGAGCCATGTGCTCATGATAATCATATTTGGTGTCTTCGGGGTTGCTCTCCTCATCTTCCTCTTCTTCCTCTTCTTCCACACTAACCTTGGCCTTCAAAGCAAGGTTGGGCTTCTTTGTCCTTTGAGAACGAAGCACCGCATTGTCAGCGGTCTTGTCCAAGATGCTCATCGCAATGAACACATCCAACACTTCACTTGAGGTCATGGAGTGGAAGTCCGGTCTTTGACGAATGACGGAGGACATGGCCTTGTTGTAGGGCATCGTGGCCTTGAGGAACTTGCGCTTGATCCAATTGTCATCCTTGTCCTTGCTCCCATGATCTCGGAGTGAGACCGTGAGTTTGGTCACTCTTCGAAAGAGCTCACGAGGTTCTTCATCTTCTTTCATTGCAAACTCATCGGCTTCATCTTGTACCACTTCATAGTTGGAGCCTTGAATGCTAGCACTTCCTCGATAGAGAGACACAACGCATTGCCATGTGTCTTTGGCCATGGCATGAGGTCGAAGATGAGGGAGATCTTTGGTAAGGATTGCATCTTGGATGATGAAGAGGGCACTCTCATTGAATTGATTATCCACCACTTCTCTCGGGGTGAAGTTGCTTCGGTCATGTGGATAGAAACCATCTTCAATGATTCTCCAAAGATTAGTATTCACATGATTTAAATGATGCTTGAAGCGATACACCCAAGAATCAAAATCCTCATTTTTCACAATCTTAGGAGGAGGACCGGCATGATTTAAATGAGTAGAGGGAATCGGTCCTCCATAAAATGGAGGTTCCACATGGGCAAAGATGCCGGTGCCATTTCTACCACTAGTAGAAGGACCCTTCTCACTATTAGCTTCCCCCTTGTCGGAGTTAGCATCCGTCACCTTGTTAGCGGGATCACCCACTTTCAACGGCGAGGTAGGTAATTTAAGTCCTTCTAAGAATTTATTAAACATGCTTTCGACCGTGGTTGTCATGGAGGTTTTCAATGTGTCCAAGGCCACATTAAATTCCTCACGGGACACCGCGGTTTCCCCATTACCCGTAGACGAGATCGGATTCACACCGGAGTGCTCCTCCTCCCCACCGTCTATGGTGTCAACCATACTCTTTGGACGACAACGTCCTTAATAAAGAGACGAGGCTCTGATACCAATTGAAAGGATCGATATAGTTGACTAGAGGGGGGGGGGTGAATAGGCAACTAATAATTTTTAGCTTTTCTTTACCAATTTAAACTTTGCATCAAAGTAGGTTGTCTAGATATGCAACTAGGTGGACAACCTATATGATGCAACAACAACAAATACACGAGCAAGCAAGGGATACAACACGAGTAAGCTTGCAAAAGTAAAGGTGCGAGATAACCAAGAGTGGAGCCGGTGGAGATGAGGATGTGTTACCGAAGTTCCTTCCTTTTGAGGGGAAGTACGTCTTCGTTGGAGTGGAGTGGAGGCACAATGCTCCCCAAGAAGCCACTAGGGCCACCGTATTCTCCTCACGCCCTCACACAATGCGAGATGCCGTGAATCCACTATTGGTGCCCTTGAAGGCGGTGATCGAACCTTTACAAACAAGGTTGGGGCAATCTCCACAACTTAATTGGAGGCTCCCAACAACACCATGAAGCTTCACCACAATGGAGTATGGCTCCGAGGTGACCTCAACCGTCTAGGGTGCTCAAACACCCAAGAGTAACAAGATCCGCTAGGGATAAGTGGGGGGAATCAAATCTCTCTTGGTGGAAGTGTAGATCGAGGCCTTCTCAACTAATCCCGAGCAAATCAACAAGTTTGATTGGCTAGGGAGAGAGATCGGGCGAAAATGGAGCTTGGAGCAACAATGGAGCTTGGAGGTGGAAGAGGTGGCCAACTAGAGGTAGGAGACACCCCTTTTATAGTCAAGGAAAAGATCCAACCGTTATCCACATGTCCAGCCTGCGACATGCGGTACTACCGCTCCAGGGGCGCGGTACTACCGCAAGGCCCCGCGGTACTACCATGAGGGACCACGGTACTTCCGCGGCAGCAACGAAGACTAGGACCGGCCTGACTGAGGGCAGTACTTCCGCGGGCGCGGTACTACCGCTCCCCCTTGCGGTACTACCGCAGGGCAGGAAAGTCCTAGCCTACAAAGAGCACAGATGAATAAAAATACATCCGTGCCTACTTCCGCTGGAAACGAAACAGTGCGAAAATCCGACGCGGTACTACCGCTAAGACGCGGTATTACCGTAACCTAGCTGAACCAGGCGGCGCGTGGTACTACCGCGCACGAGGCGCGGTACTACCGTGGAGGCGCGGATCTAAAAAATTACATCCGCTCCTACTACCGCGACGCAGCGGTACTAGGTATGAGGGCCACGATACTACGACTCGAAGGGAGCAGTACTACCGTGGGCACCCGCGGTACTTCCGCGTGGGACGAGCGGTACTACCGTGGGGGCTCGGATGTAAAAAATTACATCCGCCCCTACTACCGTACCAAAGCGGCACTAGGCCAGGGAGCCACAGTACTAAGACTCCAGAGGAGCGGTACTACCGTGGGCTCCAGCGGTACTACCGCGGGTGCTTGCGGTACTACCGCTCCAGAGAGCAGTACTACCGCAAGTTTAGCAGTAGCCGTCAGAAAAAGCACAAAGAGGATAACGGAGGAAAGCTCCAAAGTGCAAGGGAAAGGTGGAGGCAAGGAAGGAAACGTGTATGTCATGATTCCACCCGAACCTTTCTGACGCGGACCCCCTCTTAATAGCACGGCTCTCCTACGACTCAAATCCACCAAAAAGAAACGTAGAACAACACTGTCCTCAATAGTCTTCGAGGGGCACCGAATCGTCTCGTGCCTAGTGATGAAGCGTTTGAGAAACTCAAGGCACATGATTAGTCCGCAAAAGCATTGTCATCAATCACCAAAACACCTTAGGGATAAATATGCCCTTAAAATGATGTTCAGGTTGATGCTCAACCCATCAATAATAATAATGATGTAGAGATTGAACCTGCGGTTGATCTTGATAACCCACAATCAAAGAATCAACGTTATGATAAGAGAGACTTTGTTGCTAGGAAGCACGGTAAAGAAAGAGAACCATTGGTTCAGAAACCCATGCCTTTTCATCCTATACCATCCATGAAAAGGGATGATGAGGATTTTGAGCGCTTTACTGAATTGATTAGACCTATCTTTTTGCATATGCGTTTGACTGATATGCTTAAAATGAATCCTTATGCTAAGTACATGAAAGATATTGTTACAAATAAAAGAAAGATACCGAAAGCTGAAATTTCCACCATGCTTTCTAATTATACTTTTAAGGGTGGAATACCAAAGAAACTTGGAGATCCAGGAGTACCCACTATACCATGCTCCATTAAAAGAAACTATGTAAAAACTGCTTTATGTGATCTTGGAGCCGGTGTTAGTGTTATGCCTCTCTCTTTATATTGTAGACTTGAATTGAATAAGTTGACACCTACTGAAATATCCATGCAGATGGCCGATAAATCAACTGCTATACTTGTCGGTATATGTGAGGATGTGCCTGTTGTAGTTGCAAACATTACTATCTTTACGGACTTTGTTATTCTTGATATTCCCGAGGACGACAGTATGTCGATTATACTTGGTAGACCCTTTTTGAATACTGCAGGGGCTGTTATTGATTGCATCAAAGGCAATGTCACTTTTCATGTTAATGGTAATCAGCATATGATACAGTTTCCGAGTAAACAACCTCAAGTTCACATTATCAATTCTATTGGAAAAATTCCATCGATTATTATTGGAGGTTTTGAATTTCCCCTTCCTATTGTCAAGAATAAATATGATATTCTTATTATTGGGGAGGTACATATCCCCGTTGAGGTAACCTAGTGTTATTCGAAATTTCTTCGGTTCCATGTTATTCGGAATGAGTTTGTTAACAAGACTTGATCAACCTTGTTAGTAGATTCCTTTTGATAAGCATGAGATGGATGAAGTTAGAAAGCACAACCTTCTGTATCCTCCTTTTACTTTTTGTTATTTAGATTAAATAAAGAAAAAATAGTATTTTCTGTCTGTTTTCTGAATTATCCGTGCAATAAAAAATACCCCAAAAATAAAAGTTCTCCAAATGCCTTGAAAATTAAATATGTTTTTTTCTGGAATATTTGAGAATATCTGGCACTGAGAACACAACAGGAGGAGCAGGCACCTGGCCACGAGGGTCCAGGGCACGCCCACCCCCGGGGCGCGCCCCTGCCTCGTGGGCCCATGGTGGCCCCCTCCACTTATTTCTGCATCCACACACTTCTTCTTCCTCCCAAAAAAATCACCATCCAGCTCAAGCACGAGTTCTAGCTCATTTTGCTGCCATTTTCGATCTCCTTGCTCAAAGCTCCATTCACAAAACTGCTTTGGGGGATTGTTCTTTGGTATGTGACTCCTCCAATGGTCCAATTAGTTTTTGTTCTAGTGCTTTATTCATTGCAAATTTTTGCTGCCTAGATGACCCTGTTCTTGAGCTTGCATGTCAAATTTATTTGGTCCCAAGTAGTTCTAATGCATGATATAGTCTCCAGGCACTTGTGGGAGTAGTTGCTATCAATTTTGTTGAATTTGGTTCATCTTTATTTTGAGCTACTAAAATTTTCAGAAATTTTTCAGAGGAAGGAATATGTCTAGGAAAATGTACCAAGGCGGTTCCTCAAGGAAGCAAGGACCCAGGCTCGCAATACGTGAGCAGGACGATGAACCACCGAGGGAAGCTCAAGTGCGGCCTTGTGAATGGCCGTCAGAGGAGTTTATGGTCAAAGTAGGCATTAAGGATGAATTTGACGCGTATGTGCGTAATGCCGATCTTGAGGAATTCGTGTCAGATAAGTGCTCCCAACACTACTACCTTACTAACTCCTTTGTGAGTAGGTTTAAATTCACGTCTACACGCAATACTCACACTGTCTTATTTGATCTTTATGATAAACATATACCATGGACCTAGAAGATTTTAATACTGCTTGTAAACTCCCGTAGTGGGGCAATGTCAATGAACCTCATAAATCTGAATATAAAGACTTTCTTGCTAGTATCACTGTGGGTGAATCGAGAGAAATCACACAAGCTACCATAGGGAGCATTCATTTTCCTGCTATACATTATTTTGCTCTCTTCATAGATAGATGCATTAACGGTAAAGATGAAGCTTGTCACATGTGTGTTCCTGATCTTAGTGTCCTCAAGAGTGTTGTATTAGGTGATAAACAATATAACTTGGGGGCTATTGTTGCGCGTAGGCTACATCTTAATGGTACATGTGGAAATTTGTTTGGTGGGATTTATGCAACTCGTGTAGCTAATTATCTTGGTATACCCATACATGGAAGTGACAGGGAGTTGCCTCCTGCTTATCTAGGTTGTAATCCATGGTTAGCCACCAATTTCTTGAGAGGAATGAACAATTCCTCTAGTACCGACTAATCTTTGACAGACGTCGCACTGTCCATGTCGCTCTCCCTGCTCCTGGTTTCTTTGACTTTCAGGAAAAAAAGAGATATATTATAACCAGGGAGGAGGTGAACGAGTACGAGAGGAGGACGGAAGCAGCTCGCCTCCAAGTTGCAACTCGTGAGGCAATGGCCGCTGCATCTCAGTACGACCCCAACTACCACTTTGATCCATGGGCATAGACCAACTTAGGCCAAAAGCCTAAGCTTGGGGGAGTACGTATTTCTAACCGACATTACATTCATGTTCACACACTCATTCTAGTTGTTGGTGCTCATACTTTTTCATTGTACTATCCATCTAGTTTAATTTCCCTTTTTCTTGCTTTCTTCTTATGTGTTTGAATAACCTTAAGAAAAACCCAAAAAAAATAGTTGTAGCTTTTAGCTATTTTACTTTCCATGCCTGCAGTGGTAGTAACTAAAAGAAAACCCAAAAAGATTTCTCGTTCTTCTTTTGCTTGTTGGGAGCTTTCCCATGTAAATAGTTTTATTTCTTTTCTTTTCTTTGGGGGTTGAGAGGAGAAGACCATGATGAAAATGTTGAGTGGCTCTCATATGCATTATTGTTGATTTAACCAAGGGCCCATATTACCTTGTCTTCTCCCTTGAATTGAATACTTGCAGATTCCAGCTTAATTAGTCCAATGCACGTGCACTATTATTATTATTATTATCCACACCATTCGGTCGTGCAAGTGAAAGGCAATAATGACAATATATGATGAAATGATTGAGATGAGAGAAGCTGGTATGAACTCGACCTCTCTTGTTTTTGTAAATATGATTAGTTCATCGTTCCTGATTTAGCCTATTATGAATAAACATGTTTGCAATGACAATAAGAGATTATAGTTGCTTATGCCATGCTTAATTAGCTAGGAGTTTATAATGGTTTACCTTGTGTGCCAACATGCTATTAAAATGGTTGTGATGTGGTATGATAGGGTGGTATCCTCCTTTGAACGATTCGAGTGACTTGACTTGGCACATGTTCACGCATGTAGTTGAAACAAAATCAACATAGCCTTCACGATATTTATGTTCATGGTGGATTATATCCTACTCATGCTTGCACTCAATGTTGATTAATTTTAATGCATGTTCATGACTGTTGTTGCTCTCTAATTGGTCGCTTCCCAGTCTCTTTCTAGCCTTCGCTTGTACTAAGCAGGAATACTGCTTGTGCATCCAAAATCCTAAAACCCCAAAGTTATTCCATATGAGTCCACCATACCTTCCTATATGCGATATCTACCTGTCGTTCCAAGTAAATTTGTATGTGCCAAACTCTAAACCTTCAAATGAATTGTATGCTCGAACAGCTCATGTATCAACTAGGGCTGTCTGTATCTTCCATGCTAGGTGGGTTATTCTCAAGAGGGGTGGACTCCGCTCCTAATTCACGAGAAAATGGCTGGTTACCGGGATTCCCAGTCCTATGCTCAAATCAAAATAATTGCAAACAAAACTCCCCCAGGATTATTGTTAGTTGGAGGCACCCGTTTTTTCGGGAAAGCCATGGATTGATGATTGTTGGTGGTGGGGGAGTATAAACTTTACCATTCTGTTTGGGAACCGCCTATAATGTGTGTAGCATGGAAGATATCGAGATCTCTTGGTTGTTATGTTGACAGTGAAAGTATACCGCTCAAAATGTTATTTATCTCTATTTCAAAATCGAGCTCTGGCACCTCTACAAATCCCTACTTCCCTCTGCGAAGGGCCTATCTATTTACTTTTATGTTGAGTCATCACCCTCTTATTAAAAAGCACCCACTGGAGAGCACCGCTGTCACTTGCATTAATTACTATTAATTTATATCGGGTATGACTATGATTGGATCTCTTTTTACCATGAATTACAATGTTTAGTCAGTCCTTGATCTTCAGAGGTGCTCTGCATTTATGTTTTGCGGTCTCATAAAGGGCTAGCGAGATACCATCTTGTTATATCATATTATGATTGTTTTGAGAAAGTGTTGTCATCCGAGATTTATTATTATTGCTCGCTAGTTGATTATGCCATTGATATGAGTAAACATGAGACCTAAGTGTTATTGTGAATATGGTTAGTTAATAATGTTTGCTGAAAACTTGAATGTTGGTTTTACATATTTGCAACAACAAGAGCAAACCGAGTTTGTAAAAGTTTTTCTTTATCACTTTCAGTTTATCAACTGAATTGCTTGAGGACAAGCAAAGGTTTAAGCTTGGGGGAGTTGATACGTCTCTGTCGTATCTACTTTTCCAAACACTTTTGCCCTTGTTTTGGACTCTACCTTGCATGATTTGAATGGAACTAACCCTGACTGACGCTGTTTTCAGCAGAACTGCCATGGTGTTATTTTTGTGCAGAAATAAAAGTTCTCGGAATGACCTAAAAATCCACGGAGCAACTTTTCGGAATTAATAAAAAATATTGGCAAAAGAATCAACGTGAGGGGGCCCACACTGAGGGAGTCATGGATTAAGGGGTCCTCGGACAGCCGGACTATATACTTTGGCCGGACTGTTGGACTATGAAGATACAAGATTGAAGACTTCGTCCCGTGTCCGGATGGGACTCTCCTTTGCATGGAAGGCAAGCTTGGATATTCGGATATGTAGATTTCCTTCTTTGTAACCGACTCTATGTAACCCTAGCCCCCTCCGGTGTCTATATAAACCGGAGGGTTTAGTCCGTAGGACGAGAACAATCATAATCATAGGCTAGCTTCTAGGGTTTAGCCTCTACGATCTCGTGTTAGATCAACTCTTGTAATACTCATATCATCAAGATCAATCAAGCAGGAAGTAGGGTATTGCCTCCATTAAGAGGGCCCAAACCTGGGTAAAACATCGTGTCCCCTGCCTCCTGTTACCATTAGCCTTAGACGCACAGTTCGGGACCCCCTACCCGAGATCCGCCGGTTTTGACACCAACATTGGTGCTTTCATTGAGAGTTCCACCGTGTCGTCGCTGTAAGGCTCGATGGCCGCTTCGATCATCTTCAACAATGCGGTCCAAGGGGAGGTTTTCCTTCCCGGACAGATCTTCATATTCGGCGGCTTTGTACTGCGGGCCAACTCACTTGGCCATCTGGAGCAGATCCATAGCTACGCCCCTGGCCATCAGGTCAGGTTTGGAAGCTTAAACTACACTGCCGACATCCGTGGAGACTTGATCTTCGATGGATTCAAGCTCAGCACAGGTGCGCCAAACAGTCGTGACGGACATGACTTTGATCTGCCGCCAAATAGTATTCAGGAAATCGCACCCGCGTTGGCGCTGGGAATCAACCTGGAGCAGATCATGCCTTCCGAGGACGGGTGGATGGACCACGCCATGGAGGCCGCTTACTCATCGGCGTTGGAGCCGAACACTGATCCCACCTCCTATGAGAGTGGTGTCGTCGGACCCCCGGACTCTTCCCCGGTTGCAGGATCCGAACCGCATGAGTCTGTGCCTATCAAATCAGATTGGGCACCCGTCATGGAGTTCACCACCGCAGATATTTTTCACCACTCACCCTTGGGAGATGTGCTGAACTCATTAAGGTCTCTGTCCTTATCAGGAGACTCTTGGCCGAACTATGTCCGGCTCGGGTGGGAAGCGGGCGATGAAGAAATTCGTTACCCACCCACCACCCACTTTATAGCCACTGTCGATGACTTAACCAACATGCTTGACTTCGACTCCGAAGACATCAACGGCATGGACGACGATGCAGGAGAAGAACAGGAACCACCGCCTATAGGGCGCTGGACCGCCACCTCCTCATATGATATTTATATGGTGGATACCCCTAAAGAAAACAATGGCGATGAGGTAGTGGAAGATAACCCATTGGGGAAGCAATCTAGACAACGGCATCATCGGCGCCGCTCCAAGCCCCGCCATAGCAAAAATAGTGATATGACATAAGGGATAACAATCTGAATGATGCCGAAGACGAATACAATCCTGCCCAGCTAGGGCTTCGAGCAAGCCGAGCAAGAGGAGGGGCAAGCTAGCCCTAAAGAACATGCAAAAGATGGAGAATCAGAGGAAGATAACTACATGCCTCTCTCCGAAGACGAGGTGAGCCTTGGCGACGAAGAATTCATCGTGCCTGAGGACCCCGTCGAGCAGGAGCGCTTCAAATGCCGGCTTATAGCCACTGCAAAAAGCCTGAAGAAAAAACAGCAATAGCTTGAAGCTGATCAGGATCTGCTAACGGATAGATGGACCGAGGTCCTAGCTGCCAAGGAATACGGACTCGAGCGCCCTAGCAAAAGCTACCCAAAGCACAGGCTGCTACCTCAACTCGAGGAGGAGGCCTTAAAGCCCATGCTACCAGCGCATGATGCGGCTGACCGGCCACCCCGTGGCCGCGACAAAGCAGCTTACTAGCCCGATGTCCAGACCGCACCCCGTCTCCAATCAAATGATAATACTAAGGCACGGGGCTACATGACGGACCTGCGAGAAGTATTGGAAAACAAAGCAGGACAGTCAAGATCGATCTACGGATCACGGGGGCATGCCACAAGATGTGATGATGACCGTCAAGCCGGATACAATAAACAAAAGTCCGTCCGAGCTGAATACAATAGATCGGACTAATTCGAACTATGTCGGGATGTAGCCTGGCATAGAGGCGCCGCACACCCCCTGTGCTTCACTGATGAAGTTATGGATCACGAATTCCCAGAAGGGTTTAAACCCGTAAATATTGAATCATACGATGGCACAACAGACCCCGCGGTATGGATCGAAGACTTTCTTCTCCAAGTTAAGGGGTCCTCGGAATGCCAGAGGACCCCATCATCGACGGATTCCATCTCACACGAGTCCTCATGGACGGCGGCAGCAGCCTGAATCTGCTCTATCAGGACACATTATGCAAAATGGGCATTGACCCCTCAAGGATCAAGCCCCCAAAAACCACCTTCAAGGGTGTCATACCCGATGTAGAGGCATGTTGCTCGGGCTCAATCACACTAGAAGTGGTCTTCAGATCTCCAGACAATTTCCGGAGCGAGGAGCTAATCTTCAACATTGTCCCCTTCCGCAGCAGCTATCATGCACTGCTTGGACGAACCGCATTCGCCAAATTCAATGCGGTACCACATTATGCATATCTCAAGCTCAAAATGCCGGGACCTCGCAGGGTTATCACAGTTAATGGAAACACAGAGCACTCGCTTTATACGGAGGAGCACACTGCGGCCCTCGCGGCAGAAGTACAAAATAGCCTTCTTAGGCAAACAGCCAACTCGGCGATAAAGAACCCGGTGTCGGTGTACTAGAGTAGGGGTACCCTAGTATCCCGAACTTGTGCACGGGCAGTTGCAGCACCCTGCGGCAAGGCTTGCCGGGTGACCGCCAAGGTCCTCCGTGGTTCCTTTGGAGCCATTCAAGAACAAAGTATTCAAGCCAAGGAGACAAGGCCCCGGCAAGAGGAGCTTGCCGGGAAGGCCAATCAAGGCATCTCAAGGAACTTGCCGCGACGCGCCACGCGTCCCGGCGAGGCCCGGTGAGCGACAAGCTTCCGGAGGCGACAAGACAACGACGCGGTGAGGTGCTTGCCGCGGCAAACTACCACTCCGTACCTGCGCTCCAGCACATCCACCAACGTGTCGCCCTGGGGCCTTACCAGGCGCGCGTGACAAGAGGCTGTACAGCCAGCGGTGCACGGTGGCAAGCGACGCCGACAAGATTGCCATCGTGGCGAGCGGTGGCGTCCCTGACGGTCCCTTTTTGCACTATTTGGGCGACGCAGACGGGCATTTAATGCCTTTGTCCCCTGCCGTCAGGGTTAGGTACGATACACTGTACAGGTGGTTGTACCAACCACAATTCCTTTTCCATTTTTACCCTTGTCTACATTGCCACCTGTCGGTGACCCCTTCAGCATATAAAAGGAGGCCCATGCGCAACGTGGAAAGGGGGTTCGAAAAGGCAGAAAAACACTCACGCTCGGTCTTGTTAGCAGCTAGTGGGTACTGTAGCACTCAGCGCTCCCGAGCAAGAACTCAATACACTCAGACATGCAGCAGTAGGAGTGTTATCTCTCCGGAGAGCTCCGAAGCTGGGTAAACCCGCTCATGTGCTTCGCCTCGATCTGCTCTTCGTGCGATCCCCGCCCCCCGCCGAACCGAAAGGGGCTCGGTCCGCCGGTCCCATAGGTGTTCATGGATCAGTTTCCCCGACATCTTTGGCATGCCAGGTAGGGGGCGTCGAGGTTGTGTGAACCTGATCCGGCGTTCACACGAGCTAGATCTTCATCTTCTTCATCGAAATGCCACCGAAGAAGAAGGCTTCGGTGGCAGCTGTTCCGTCCACGTCGATCCCACCATCACCGGAGCAAACGGGTGGTGGGGTAGACGCCGGCGGAAGAACGGGCATCGACGAGGGAGCTCACGGTGCTGCCAGGTCCAAGGACAAGGCTGCGCAGACCTCGGCGTCCGTACATGCACCGCGCCCATCTCAGGAGGCGCAGGACCGACAGCGTCATGGTATTCGCAGTGCCATACGTTTGTTGGACCAAGATCGAGCTGGTGGATCTCGGGGTGCTCAAGACCAGCATGCACGCCAACATGCCGGCACGAGTGAGACACGGTCGCCTGGACGGGATACTGCTCCTTCTAACATAGTTAGAAGTCCGAGCATATCCCGCTCCTCGCACCGTTCGCCACTGCCACCCACCACTCCAGCAGAAGCTTTGGCGCGAGCTCAACTGCTCCTGGATTACCCTCCAACGGCAGACAAGATCGATGGATGGAGGGCCACCATTCAGAGTCTCATCGGCTTCGCCAACGGCGACACTCCGCGGCAGTCGAGCACATCGCTGCCGCGGTAGGACTGCTAGGCACGAGCCGATGGCGACGAAACTGGTGGGGGTGCAACCACCATGCACTCTCCACCCCGAAGGACAAGATCGCCGACTCGCCGGATCCACCTCGACAGCGACTCGACCGCATCATCAGATCCACGAGCTCGTCGCGATCAGCGCCAAGTTCTTCACGAATGGCAGCAAGAAGACGCTCGTACTCGCATCGAGCGCCGAAGAGAAGCGCGGCGTCAATCGGACCAGCGCGTTGGGCCCTCTGTCGACGTGCATGCACCAGGGGAACCAGGCGACTTGCCGTACGCGGTAGGTTGGGCTGCGTTCACTCGTGAGCTGCGGCAAGTCCAGTGGCCCAGCACGAAGAATTTCAAGCCAGATGTACCAGAGAAGTACGACGGCAAGTCGCATCCGCGGAGTTCCTCAGCATCTACACCATCGCGGTGCAAGCTGCCGGTGGGCGGGACGACAAGATCCTGGCCAACTACTTCCCGCTGGTGCTCAAGCCCAATGTCAGATCCTGGCTCATGCACTTGCCGGACAACTCCATATCCTCCTGGGCAGACCTATGCCATCAGTTTGTCGGCGCCTTCACAGGCGGCCACAAGCCTCATGGCCAAGAGAGTGACCTTCATCTGCTCGCCCAGAAGGAAGGAGAGCCCCTGCGCAAGTACATTCAGAGATTCAGCCACGTACAGCAGAACATCCCAGATGTCCACCCTGCCGCGGTAATCAGCGCGTTCCATCAGAACGTGCGAAACCGCAGGATGCGGGAGGAGATGGCGATGTGCAAGATCAGAGACGTTAGTGAGCTATATGCCCTGGCCGACAAGTGTGCACGTGCTGAGGAAGGGAGGAAACTCCCCGGAGAGAATACAGAAGCTAGAGGATCTGATAGTGAAGAAGCTGCCCCGGCAAAGAAAAACCGGCGGTGGAACAACAGAAAGAAGAAAGGCAAAGATGTGCTAGTCGTTGAGCAGTCCGGCAACGGAGGTGGCGCCAAGAAAGCCAAAGATGTGGCGGTTGCCGACAAGCAGGACGACATCAACAAGCAGTACTACAAGATCCACCGCACCAAGGGCCATGACCTCCAGAGCTGCAAGAAGGTCGAGCAGCTTGTCGAGCAGCAAAAGGCTGAATACGAGCGGCGCGACAAGGAGAAGGCCCAGGAAGGTGCTGGGGGAGCCAGCAAGAAACGCCCCGGCCGAGGAGGACGCCGCGGCAAGGCCAAGCAGCGGCAAGGAGACAGACCTCTCCGCGACCGCGACAAGGATGAAGATGACGACGACGATGAAGATATGGATGATGACGAGACCGATGAGCAGGAGTTCCAGAAAGCCACAGAGGTCCTGTGCGTTGACGGCGGTGCTTCTCTGCATACTTCACGTCGCCAGCTCAAGCAGTGGGTGCGAGAAGTCAATGCGGCAGAACCACCCGTCGAATCACGCAAGCCTCTGAAATGGTCCAGCACGCCTATCATCTTTGATATTGAGGACCACCCTGATCGCATAACTGCGGTCGGGTGCTTGCCGATGTTGGTTTCACCAACTATCCGCAACCTCAAGGTCACTAAGATGCTAGTTGACGGTGGGGCCGGCTTGAACCTGATCTCCTCCGCGGTACTCCAAAAACTCCAGATCCCTGATGGCGAGCTCGAAGAGACCGGCACATTCCAAGGAATCAATCCGGGAAGGAGCAAGCTGAAGGGAAAGATCACGTTGCCGGTGACATTTGGCAGCGAGTTGAACTTCAGGACTGAGAGGGTCACTTTTGACGTTGCTGACTTTCCATTGCCTTACAATGGGATACTCGGCCGTCCAGCACTCGCCAAATTCATGGCAGCCTCTCACTATGCATACAACATGCTGAAGATGCCAGGCCCGATAAGTGTCATCTCTGTCCCTGGCGACAAGAAGGATGCTCTTATCTGCGCCGACAAGATCTACCGGGAAGCAGCAGCCGCAACAGATCGCAAGTCACTTGCCATTGAAGCTCCCGGGGTGAAGAAGAAGACCAAGTCCGACAAGAGTTCTGATGCCCACTCCGGCAAGCGCACCTCTTCGGAGTGCTGCGCTACCGTCGAGGATGCACCATCGAGCTCCACCGGCAAGTGTAAGAAGGCAATGGCAGCCCCACCAGAGACCAAGAAGGTGTCCGCCAAGGAGGACGGCACTGGTGGTACCTTCACCATCAGTGCCACTCTCGACCCTAAATAGGAAAGCGCGCTCGTTGCTTTCCTGCGGGCGAACGTCGACGTGTTTGCGTGGCAACCGTCTGACATCCCCGGTGTTCCCAGGAAAGTAATCGAGCACCATCTTGCCGTCTGTCCTCACGCGCGGCCCGTCAAGCAGAAAGTCAGGAAACAGGCAGTGGAGCGCCAAGAATTCATCGCAGAAGAAATCAAGAAATTGGAAGCAGCAGGCCTTGTCAGAGGAGTGCTCCATCCTACGTGGTTGGCCAACCCTGTAGTCATGCGCAAAGCAAACGGGAAATGGAGGCTTTGTATCGACTTTACTGATGTCAATAAAGCTTTCCCCAAAGACCCATTTCCTTTGCCGCGCATCGACCAGATTGTTGACTCCACGGCCGGATGTGACTTGCTTTCATTTCTTGATGCATACTCAGGATACCATTAGATCTTCATGGTAGAAGAGGATGAGGAAAAGACCACATTCATCACCCCATGTGGCACATACTGTTTCGTACGGATGCCTTTCGGTTTAAAGAATGCTGGTTCAACATTTGTAAGGGTAGTCCATGACGCTTTTGAGCCGCAAATACACAGAAATGTGGAAGCGTACATGGATGACATAGTGGTCAAGAGCAAGGACAAGGCAACTCTAATTCAAGATTTAGACGAAACCTTTGCAAATCTGCGCAAGATCAACCTCAAGCTTAACCCCGAGAAGTGTGTGTTTGGAGTCCCCTCCGGCAAGCTTCTCGGGTTCTTCGTGTCTCAGCGGGGAATTGAAGCCAATCCCGACAAGATCAAGGCCATTGAGCAGATTGAAGCACCAAAGCGCGTCAAGGATGTACGAAGACTTGCCGGTTGCGTAACTGCTCTCAGCAGGTTTATCTCTAGGTCTACTGAGCGCGCCCTGCCATTTTTCAAAATGTTGAAAAAGGCAGGTCCAATGAAATGGACTCCGGAAGCGGAGGCTGCACTACAGGACTTAAAGAGATACCTGTCCTCCACTCCAACACTTGTCGCACCTAAGCCACAAGAGAAGTTGCTGCTATATATAGCGGCTACCAGTCAAGTGGTTAGTGCTGCGTTAGTAGCAGAGAGGGAGGCGGATGATGAGCCAGCAACCACGGCAGATGCATCCAGCGACAAGTAGGGGACTTCACCGGCAAGCTCTGGTCCCGACAAAGATGGATCTGCGCAGGCGCGTGAGAAGATGCAGAAAAGAATGGTGCAGCGCCCAGTTTACTTTGTCAGTTCCCTTCTGCAAGGGGCTAGGTCAAGGTACTCTGGTGTGCAGAAATTGCTTTTCGGCCTTCTTATGGCCTCGAGAAAGCTGCGCCATTACTTCCAAGCACATGAGATCACAGTCATCACTCGTTTTCTGCTGAAGAGAATATTGCAAAATCCAGAAGCAACAGGCAGGATTGTCGAGTGGGCACTGGAACTGTCAAGCTTTGGCCTCAAGTTTGAGAGCACTTCAACTATCCAAAGCAGAGCATCGGCGGAGTTCATAGCGGAATGGACGCCAACACAAGATGAAGAAATTCCAGAAACGAGCATCCCCGTCAAGGAAGCAAGCAAAGAGTGGCTGATGTACTTTGATGGTGCCTTCTCGCTGCAAGGCGCCGGTGCGGGCGTGCTACTTGTTGCACCCATCGGAGAGCACCTCAAGTACGTAGTCCAGATGCACTTTCCCAAGGAGCAAGCAACGAACAATACCGCAGAGTATGAAGGTTTGCTTGCCGGTCTCAGGATCGCAGCAAACCTTGGGATCAAGAAGCTCATTGTCAGGGGTGACTCACAGCTTGTCGTCCGCCAAGTGAATAAGAATTATCAGAGTCCGTTGATGGAAGCTTACGTTGATGAAGTGAGAAAGCTAGAAGAGCGCTTTGACGGCCTACAGATGGAACATGTTCCAAGAGCTCAGAACGACATTGCCGATGGCCTGTCGAAGTGCGCCGCACTTAAGTTACCTGTGGAACCAGGGATCTTTGTGCTCAAGCTGACTCAACCGTCCGTAACGCCATCAACTGGACAGAGCAAGAAGAGGAAGTTGATTTCTGGTGACTATTTTCCGGCAGAGCTCCCCGAAGCCGCCGCCAAGAAGGTCCTCAGGATCAACACCAAGGGTGCTGAGGAGCAGTCTGCTCCTTTAAGCCCTAGGGTTTGTTCCGTTGAAGCAGACGCTCCCGACAAGTTTTGCTCCGGCAAGCTTGCCGGGGAACGTCAAGCTCCGGTTGAGCTGCAGGTTCTCGCCGTAGAAGCGGATGTTCCCGCAGCAGCAGATGTGCCTTTAGTCCTTGTTGTCGAGCCGCAAGCTCCAGCATGGGCGCAACAGATTGTCCATTTCCTTCAGACAGGAGAACTTCCCGAAGAGCAAGAAGAAGCGGAAAAAGTAGCCCGGCAGTCAAGTATGTACCAGTTTGTCAACAACACACTGTATAGAAGAAGACTCAACGGCGTGAAATTGAAGTGTATTCACCGGGAAGACGGACAAAAGTTGTTGGCAGAGATACATGGAGGCATATGTGGTCACCACATTGGCGCAAGAGCACTTGCCGGCAAAGCGTTCCGGCAAGGTTTCTTTTGGCCGACAGCCCTCCAGGATGCAACTGCACAAGTAACCAAGTGTGAAGCGTGCCAGTTCCATTCCAAGCAGATACACCAGCCAGCTCAAGCTCTCCATACGATCCCTTTATCCTGGCCATTTTCGGTCTGGGGGCTCGACATCCTCGGCCCCTTTCCCCGAGCTGTCGGGGGCTTTGAGTACTTGTACGTTGCAATCGACAAGTTCACAAAGTGGCCGGAAGTGGAAGCAGTGAGGAAGGTGACAGCACAGTTAGCAGTCAAGTTCTTCAGGTCGATTGTTTGCCGCTTCGGGATCCCTAACAGGATCATCACCGACAACGGCACGCAATTCACGAGCCGCACCTTCATGCAGTACGTCCAAGATCTTGGCGCCAAGGTCTGCTTCGCTTCTGTTGCTCATCCGAGAAGCAACGGTCAAGCGGAGAGGGCGAATGCTGAAGTGCTGCGCGGGCTCAAGACCAGAACTTTTGACAGGCTGCGCAAGTGCAGAAAGAATTGGATTGAGGAGCTGCCGGTGGTTCTTTGGTCGATCAGGACGACGCCAAATCGAGCCACTGGCCAGACACCTTTCGCTCTAGTCTATGGAGCAGAGGCAGTTCTCCCCACGGAACTCGTATACGGGTCACCTCGAGTGCTCGCTTATGATGAGCTTGAGCAAGAGCAGTTGCGACAAGATGATGCGCTGCTCCTTGAGGAGGACCGTCTTCAGGCCGCTGTACGAGCTGCTCGATACCAGCAAGCTTTGCGCCGCTACCATAGCCGCAAAGTTAATGCCAGAAGTCTCGAGGAAGGCGACCTTGTTCTTTGGCGCGTTCAGTCCGCCAAGAATTCCAATAAGTTGACGCCGAAGTGGGAAGGCCCTTACCGGGTGAAACGAGTCACTAGGCCTGGCGCTGTCCGCCTTGAGGCCGAAGATGGCATTCCGGTGAGCAACTCCTGGAACATTGAGCATCTTCGTAAGTTTTACCCATAGGGCGCGGTTGCCGGAATCTGTTCCGGCAACCACCTTTTGTACAAGTCTTGCCGATGTTGCATGTAATCCTTTGTACGAAGCCGGGTGCAGACCCCGTGCATAAGTAAAGCTTATGTGCTCCGCACATCTTGTCAATTTCATGCTTTCTACTTTGCATGCGTTATCTGACACTTTGTGCAGCGCCTCCCCCAGGTAAGCAATAACGAGCCGTAAGGCTCCATATCTTTATTTTCTCTTCTTTCTTTTTCTCAAAGAAAGGAAGGTTCCCTCGCCCACAAGTTTGCCGGGCGAAAGGAGAAGATAATGGTGTGGACCAAGCGTCGTTCGAAGAAGTTTCGCCTTATCGGGAAGCAAACGAGAGAAAAGCTAAGTTGCTAAAGTTTGACCAATCAGTTTTAAATTTTTTTTAAGTTATCTTCCTCGAACGACCGTGCTTTGTATGGAAAACCTGTGCGCGGAAGAACCAACTCGCAGCTAGTTGCGCCCTTACTTTGTTTCGAGTCCGCTCAACAACTTAAGTGAGCTGTGACTAGTTGCGACAAGGTTTCTTGTTGGTAGCGGCACCGCCAGCAGGCTGCTGACGTCCTGCACTCAGCGCTAGCGGCTAAGGTGCCTGCGCCGACAAGTTCCCTAAAAGCGTAGGGCAAAAACATACAAAGGAAGGAATCAAGTAAAGGAAATAACGCAACAATCTCTACCCAAAATAGAGTTATATTACAAGATAGCTTGTCGCAGCTCTAACAGATTGTTCTCATGACATGACCAGCAGCGACAAAGAAAAAGAGAAAACGGGCGGCCTAATCTACGTGATCGCCCTCAACCCTCTTGATCCCGCTCACCTTGTCCACAATGGGTGCGACAAGGGTCTTGAGCGCTTCCAGATCAGCATCCGGTGGGAAGGACCTGAGGACGTTGGTGAGGTTGAGGCCTGGGTTGCGGAAGGCCACCTTCACCAGCACCTTTTGAAGAGCTCCTGCACAGATCTTGCGTGACTCGTCGTCCAGCTGCTTTGGGATCTTCTCCCGGAGTCGCTGGAGGGCCGTCGCCACGCCTTTGAAGAACAAGCTGAGCTTGGCGCTGGGTTGGAGGTGCTCATCGGAGGAATACCCGAGATCCGCCATTCCCAGCTGCGCCAGCTCCCCGTCGATGGCTGCGGCAACATCCACGAGACCCTCGGTCCAGTGCTCCACATTATCCCTAAAAGCATTCTGGGCGGCAGCAGCACTCGCCAGCAGCGCCTCGTCGGCCTTGATCTTCTCCTTCAAGGCCACCTCCTGCTCCCTGGCGCCGTCCAGCGTCTAAGTCAAAGTAACCAGCTTCAACTCGAGATCTGTGTTGGAGTCCTTGGCGGCGCTAAGCTCTTTGCTCCTCTCAGCGAGACGACCCTGCAGCTCGCCATGAGCGGCGGCGTCCTTCTCGCGCTCACGCTTGAGCGCAGCAAGCTCCTCGCCGCTCGCCTTGAGATCGGCCTCCAGCTGCACCATCTTCGTCTCCAGCTCCTTCTTGGCGGGCTCGGCAGCTGCGGCATCATCCTCTGCTTCCTTGAGAGCCCCGCCAAATGTTTGCTCGCGTGCGGCAAGCTCCTCCTCGTGGCTGTCAAGGTTAACCTTCCGCTGCGCCAACTCGCCTTCCTGCGCAGACAGCTTCTCGGCAGCGAGCCGCTGTTGCTCTTCAACTTCAGCCTTCTCGAGGAGGAAGGCTTTCCGCTCCTCGGCGACTTGCTCCCGCTCCTCTGCCAGGGATCGGAGAGCTTCCTGCCTGAGACCCCGGAGCTCCTCCGCATGCTTCTCGATGTCCACTCCCGCCTTTGCGACAAGCGCTTCTCGGGATTCCAGCTTGGCTTGTCGGGCGCGGTAGAGCGACAACAGCTTCCGCAGCAGCCGCTCCTCCTCAGGCTCGTTGCTGCTGCAGCTTGGCGCGTCAACCAGCGTCAGCCCAGCGGAGGCGAGCACCTCTCCATCCAAGATCTCTCCTTCGACCGGCGCCCTGGAGCTTGACGCCCAGGGGAGCTTGATGAAGATGCCGTCGCCGACCTTCAAATAGGCGCCGGGCTGGGGCTCTTCGGAGCCTGGTGCTGCAGCAGCGGCGGAGGGATCGGCGGTCGGCGTAGCGCCTGATGCTCCTGCGGCCTCGGGGCCGTCAGTGCGATCGCCGGATCCCTCGCCAGCTTCTGCAGCGGCAGCTTTGGCGACCTCTTCGCTGGCGGGATCATCAGCACCGGCTTCTCCTTCGGTGGCAACAACATCGTCGGTGTTGCTGCGTGCGTTCTCCTCACCGGCGGCCTTGGTTTCCATCGGCTCCGTGGCAGAAGGATCTGACGAACGGAAAAAGGAGAAAAGTCAAGCAAATATCCAAAAAGAAAATAAGAAGAAGAAGAACCCAAGGGAAGTATTCAAGCAAGAGGATTACCTGTACTAGGATCTGCAGTCATGGTCTCAACCACCGGAGGGTCGCCAGTGCGGTCCCTTGCCGGAGAACTGTCCCTTGCCGGAGAACGCTTCCTTGCTGGGGAATCCTCCCTTGGCGGTGTAGTCGAAGCAGATGGCATTTCGGGAGCGGCTTCCGGGCACTCCTGGTGAGGCTGCTCTGCTCCTACACAAACCAACAGTCAGATATCAGCAAAGAAAGAGCACCCATGCGCGCCTGGCAGCAGGAAGTAAACTATATACTTACGCTGGGGGCTGCGCTGGGGGCTGCTTTGCGGAAAAGTTGCCGGGTCCGGCAAGGTGGTCTCGGACACACCCCCTGCTGTCGCGGTGGGTTCGTCCTCGATGACAATCATTGGGACCTTGGCTCTCTTCACCGCTCTCTGGGCCAGAGTCCTGAAGAGGAATGGGTTCGGAGTAAAGCAAATCAGATACAAGACAAAACAACAAGAATTGAAGAACTACAAGTGCAGCAAAGAATCTTACTCTTCTTCTTCCTCGTCGGAGCTGAGCGCGGAGAGATCGAAGTCCGGCTCACCTCTGGTGCGACGAGGCGGAGGAGTAGGTTCCCTTGTCCGCTTGGCAGGAGCAGTAGCGATGGACCGGGAAGACCCCGCTCCAGTTGCCACAGCGGCGTGAGGCGCTCCCGCGGCAACAATGCTTGCCGCGGTAGAGCGTGTCGCGCGGCACGGCGGCTGTTGACTCGTCTGCCGCCCCGCTACGTCCCCAGCCTTGCGGAGACGCCTTCTTGGTGGAGCTGGGGGCTCCGCTTGCGGCGAGCTGGCTGAAGGTCGGGAGGAGGAGGAGCCGATCTTCAACGAGTCGCTCGCGCCCTCGGCGGGCTCGCTCGACTCAGCTTCAGGCCCGACAAGCTCTTCCTCATCGGCAAGCTCCTCTCGCTCGACAAGACTTGCCGCCTCTGCTGCCTCCGCCTCCTCCACGGTGAATCCGAACTCGCCCGCGGCAGCTGCTGCCGCCGCCTCTTCCAGCCTAGTGGCGATGCGCTGCATCTCCGCATCGTGGTGTCGCGAGTAAGGCTCTTCTGTTCTTCGGAGCAGACCGGCACTTCAACCAAGCCGTCAAAGAACTCCTGCACTACGTCGTCTGCAGGCTCTTGCCAAGTTGGGACAATTCCATGCGAATCGCACAGCGGCATCATTGCACGGATGCGGTCGAGCGAGGAGTTGTTGCACAGTGAAACGACACCCCTCGGCAACATGAACGCTTCGGGATGTTGAGGATCGCGCTTGAACAGTTCCAGGATCATCGTGTCCAGTTCCAGGACAGTGAAGTTGAAGTTGAGGCCCGGGCGCAGCCTCATGATATCCGCCGCGTTCTGGAACTCCCAGGCGGGTCTCCTCCTCTCCTGAAGGGGGGCGATGCGGCGGCGAAGAAAATCTGCGCCAACGGCGCCTACGGTGAGCCCGGCAAGCCTGAGGCGTAGGATCCGGGTGACGACAATCTTCAGCCTATTGTCTTCCGGGGCCACGTTGCTCCAATCATTGCCGCGCGCTACTGGGGTTTGGCGCTGGGCGGTAAATGGCTGCGGGTTCTCCTCGACAATCCAGCACCAGTCTGCTTTCCATTCTTCCCACTTGCTGCGGAGCTCTCCCTCCAGATAAGTGTCCTTCTTGCCGGTTCTCGAGATCCAAGCGATTCCGCCGGAAAGAGGCTCCCCTCTCTCAACTCGGGGCATAAAGAAGTAGCGGAAAAGAGCTACGTTTGGATAGACTCCGACAAAGTTTTCGCAGAGATGTGCGAAAACTGCCATGGTCAGAACAACATTGGGGGTGAAGTCAAGGAGGCGAAACCCGTAGGTGTTCATGATATCGCAGAAAAATTCAGAGAAAGGCGGGCAGAGCCCGTAGTAGAAGAACAGCGCGAAGAAAGGGTATCCATTCGGAGCCAGTTCCGAAGCGGCAGCTGGGAGTACCTTCGTACGCGGATGCGCTCGCGTCTCCGTCGACCAGAAGAGGTAGTAGTACTCCCTCA
>NC_041389.1:472760454-472935041 GCF_002162155.2 Triticum dicoccoides
GCCGACTTCACGACCTTCCCCTTGTCGGCTTTCGGAGCAATGGCGGAGGTGGTGGGGGAGATCGACGGCGTTGGTGATGCTGGTGGCGATGAGGGGCGGAGTGCTGCTCTCTTTCAGCTTTGGAAAGAAGGGGGGAGCGGCGGAGATTCTTGAGATTGGAGTAGCAACCGGCGAGGTGGACGAACTGCCCCTGTTTCCCCTGCTTATAAAGAGGGAGGGGGCGGACGTTCCGTTTTTCCGAATAAAGAAACCACCCACGATCTCTCCCACGACACCGCATTCGACGCGTGCCGTTCGGGGAGGGCGCGGTGGATACGGAGTAAGATATGGCGTAACCCAGGCTGCGCGTGCCCGTGCCCTGTTTTGGGCCTGGCCAACAGCACTCGGCACCGTGTGTGGCCCAGGCCCGGGGGCTCCTGTCGGTGTACTAGAGTAGGGGTACCCTAGTATCCCGAACTTGTGCACGGGCAGTTGCAGCACCCCGCGGCAAGGCTTGCCGGGTGACCGCCAAGGTCCTCCGTGGTTCCTTTGGAGCCATTCAAGAACAAAGTATTCAAGCCAAGGAGACAAGACCCCGGCAAGAGGAGCTTGCCGGGAAGGCCAATCAAGGCATCTCAAGGAACTTGCCGCGACGCGCCACGCGTCCCGGCGAGGCCCGGTGAGTGACAAGCTTCCGGACGCGACAAGACAACGACTGCGGCGAGGCGCTTGCCGCGGCAAACTACCACTCTGTACCTGCGCTCCAGCACATCCACCAACGTGTCGCCCTGGGGCCTTTCCAGGTGCGCGTGACAAGAGGCTGTACAGCCAGCGGTGCGCGGTGGCAAGCGACGCTGACAAGATTGCCATCGTGGCGAGCGGTGGCGTCCCTGACGGTCCCTTTTTGCACTATTTGGGCGACGCAGACGGGCATTTAATGCCTTTGTCCCCTGCCGTCAGGGTTAGGTACGATACACTGTACAGGTGGTTGTACCAACTGCAATTCCTTTTCCATTTTTACCCTTGTCTACGTTGCCACCTGTCGGTGACCCCTTCAGCATATAAAAGGAGGCCCATGCGCAACGTGGAAAGGGGGTTCGAAAAGGCAGAAAAATACTCACGCTCGGTCTCGTTAGCAGCTAGTGGGTACTGTAGCACTCAGCGCTCCCGAGCAAGAACTCAATACACTCAGACATGCAACAGTAGGAGTGTTATCTCTCCGGAGAGCTCCGAAGCTGGGTAAACTGCTCGTGTGCTTCGCCTCGATCCGCTCTTCGTGCGATCTCCGCCCCCCGCTGAACCGAAAGGGGCTCGGTCCGCCGGTCCCATAGGTGTTCGTGGATCAGTTTCCCCGACACCCGGATACCGCCAAGCGAGCCCGGAGTACTCCGCTACAGGATCGTCCGACATGACCAGAACTCGACTAGCAATTCGGCTTCCGCCCTAGTCCCAGCCAAGCGGTGACATTCGTGCCATGCGTACATAACTACGCACTTAAAATACGATGGGCATAGGCGGAGGCACGACCATGACACGGTCCATAATGCGGCTCGACCGCTCCAGGACACGCGCATTTTTGCACCCATTTTCCTTTCAGGTCCCTACCTTCAGGAGGCTCTTCTGAAAGACCGGCTATCGGACACATAGCGGGACGGACACACCATGAGGACAAGAAGCTTTGGCGTGCGAGGGAATCCTCAGGTGCTCTCTGATAACAATCGTTATACCTGTTTTTCATAACCGCATACCGCTCGCTCCCAGTTAGGATGTGTCAAACAACCCTATTCTGCTTATCGCACTACTTGTATATGTACGCTTTGACGTATCATTTTAAAGGTAAAATAGTATGCAACGTAAGCTTGCTATCAAGTTTATTTTCCCCTTTTTCTTTACTCCTTATTTATTTTACCCGTGCATTTTGGCACGACTAGTCTGCCAGGGGCTTCAGTACCCCATAACCTGGCAAGACAAGTCCGAACACTTTCGACAGTGCGGCACCCCGAACTTATATCACTATATGCATCTGCTCTGAATCATGTCTTGGGTCAATAGTTGGGTTTGCCCGGCTCCTATGCTTTGGTACTTTACGTTCTACTATATCGGCTAAGGTAGCGCAGGGAGAACTACTACGATTGTGTCCCGGTTCTTCCGGACGAGCCCTCGGTAGAGAAAGTCGAAAACTGACTGTCATGATAAGGCGAGAGCTGGTCGCTGTTCGAGAGGTCTCAAATCCCTAAAGATTTTTTCCGCGCCAGGCGAGGAATCGGCCTCATCCGATTTAGGCGTGCATAGCGCCCCAAGTCCGGCCTTCCGGATACTAGTAGACTTCTATGGCTAAGTGAGGGCGATAAAGCCGTATAGTCCAATTGCCTCATTCGTGGCGCTAAACACCTCCTTAAAAGGACCAAAAACTTGGATAAAGAGTGTTTATAATTATCCCGAACACCCCAGTACTAGTTACATGGGGGCGGAAGCCGACGACTGGCCAACTCTCAAGAATTTTTACAACGGCCGCACAGAAGGTAATATTTTAAATTAACAAGCGCTACATAGCGCACATGAACTGGTTTTCATAATACAGGATGACATGATTACATTCATTCAAATATCACATCCTTCATACATTCATCCGCCACAAGGCGGGCACCTTTAATGACATTGTCATAGTAATGTTCGGGGTGGCGATGTTCCTTGCCCTTCGGCGGCCCCTCCATCACCAGCTTCTCGGCGTCCATCTTCCCCTAGTGCACCTTCGCATGGGCCAAAGCCCTGCATGCACCCTCAATACAGACGGACCACTTGACGACTTGAAGCCACGGACAGGCATTCACCATCCGCTTGATAAAGCTGAAGTAACTGTTGGGTAGGGGCTCGCCGGGCCATAGCCGGACTATGAAGTCCTTCATGGCCAGTTCGGCCACCTTGTGGAGTTCGACCAATTGCTTTAGCTGGTCGCTCAAGGACATCGGGTGTTCGGCCCCAATATACTGGGACCAAAATAGCTTCTCTGTCGAGCTTCCCTCCCCAGCCCGGTAGAACTCTGAGGCATCAGAGATGCTGCGCGACAGATCTACGAATGCTCCTGGAGAGCTCCGAATTCGGGTAAGTAAAAGGAAAGTCTCCTCCACATGCTTGCTTTGCATAATGAAAGCCTTACCCGCAGCTATCTTCTTGGCCGCCTCAATTTCCTGGAGGGCCTTCTGGGCTTCGGCCTTAGCGTCGAGTGCGCTCTGACGGGCCTTCGCAAGCTCCGACTCTTGCGTCTTGGAGTCACGCTCCAAGGACTCAAACTTTTTGATGAAGTCCCGAAGCTCTTGCTGGACCTCATCAACTCGTGCCGCTTGTTTTTCGCGCTCGGTGTGCTCCTTGGCCGCTTTGCTTTTGGCCTCGGACAGTGCCTTCTTGAGGGACGCCACTTCAATCGCGGCCCCTAGTAAAACCCACCGTGCTTTTATTAGCATCAACGATGCTTTCCTTTGAATATAACACTCAGACGGGGTATTACTTACCTTTGTTCTGCTCGATCTGCCTCCTCACAAGGCCGAGCTCTTCTTCGGCTCGCCCAAGGCTCTGCCTCAGTCCGGCGACCTCCGCAGTGGCAGCAGCGGCGGCCAGCAGCGACGCCTGCTTATTCACAAAGACATAATATGATTAGACTCCTGGGAAAACATATTTGATCCTCTATTTAGCTTTTCTCCCCTAAGACCAAACAGAGCATAAGGGCTACTGTCTGTACTGTGATACTTTCTTGTAACTTAAAATACTTACCTCAAATCCTATCAGGAGGCTGGCGCAGGCTTCGGTCAATCCACTTTTCGTAGATTGGACCTTCGCAATCACCGTACTCATAAGAGTACGGTGTCCTTCATCAAGGGAAGCGCTCTGAAGTGCTTCCACTGAGTTATACGACGCCTCTGGATGGGCAGAGGTCGTCGGCACAGACGGCTCGCCCCCCTTGATGGGCGGCTGCCTGCCTGAATTCGGAACCATTGGAGGTTCCGGCGCAGTATCTGGCTGGGGGCCAAGCCTACTGCGGCCCCCTCGTCTGAATCCATGGGGATCTTCCCCATGAGACCAGCATCGGGAGTCTTACCTTGAGGCATCTCCAGGACTACCTCCTCCTGGCCCGGCATCCTTTGAGATAACATGTCGGTGTCATCCGCAGGCCGGGGGGTAGAAGCCGTCGGGAGTGAATAGCTATTCATCTCCGACAAGCTCAAGGACCCATCCGAGGAGGGAAAGTCGATGTGGGCTTTGGGCGGACTGCACAAACAAGTCTAAACATAGTGAGTAAAGATAAAAACATGCAAAGGGTGTTATGGCATCCGGATACTTACGACTTCGCCAGGGGCTTGGCCCTGGGTAGCCACTCCTCCTCTCTATAGGCGGCGGTTGTAGAGTGGTCCGGAGGGAGAGTCCTTCCCCTCTTGGACCCTTCGGCCTCCCCGAAAGGGGCGGCCTTCCTTTTCTTCCCCCCCTCATTTTGGGGGAGAGGGTTTTCTTCTTCCTCCTCCTCGTTGTCGTTGGAGAAGTGCACCTCGGTGTCTTCGGATGACAAGTCCGGCACCACATTGCGCCGAAGACTTTTTCTGGTCCCCACGGCCTTCTTCTTGGTCTTCTTCTCTGGCACCTCATAAGGCGCCAGAACCAGCATCTCCCTCAGGAGAGTGGTTGCTGGATCTTCAAGCAACGGAGCCGGACAGTCGGTCCGCTCCGCTGTCTCCATGTATTCCTGTTAGATCGGTGTGATGGCTTAAGTTCCTCCCATGGATATACTAAGGAAAGGCACATCTTGCAAAATGTAGAATGCTTACTGCATTGGCGTGGCGCTTGGCGCTGAGGCTGTGGTCCTCGGAAGTGGGAGGAGGGACTTCACCGGACTTGAACAACACCTTCCAGACGTCTTTGTGTGTTGTGTCAAAGAGCTCTTGCAGTGTTTGGTGTTGGGCCACGTCGAACTCCCACAGATTGAATGCCCGTCTTTGACACGAGAGAATCCGATGAAATAGCATGACCTAGACCATGTTGACAAGCTTGATATTCTTGGTTATCATATTCTTGACGCATTTCTGGAGTCCAGTCAGCTCCGTGGATGCGCCCCAGGCTAGGCCTTTCCTCTTCCAGGAAGTAAGCCGCACAGGGATGCCGAATCGGAATTCAGGGGCTGCCACCCAGTTGGAGTCGCGCGGCTTGGTGATGTAGAACCATCCCGATTGCCACCCCTTCACGGTCTCTGCAAAGGAGCCCTCGAGCCAGGTGACGTTGGGCATCTTGCCCACCATGGCGCCACCACACTCCGCCTGCTGGCCGACCACTATTTTTGGCTTCACATTGAAGATCTTTAGCCACAGGCCGAAGTGGGGCCTGATGCGGAGAAAAGCCTCGCACACGACGATGAACGCCGAGACGTTGAGGATGAAGTTAGGGGCCAGATCATGAAAATCCAGCCCGTAATAGAACAAGAGCCCGCAGACAAACAGGTGGAGTGGGAAGCCCAGTCCACGGACGAAGTGGGTGAGGAACACGACCCTCTCATGGGGTCCTGGAGTCAGAACGATCTGCCCTGCATCCGGGAGCCGGTGCGCAATATCTGCGGCCAAATATCCGGCCGCCCGGAGCATCGTAATGTTCTGCTCCTTGACGGAGGAGGCCACCCACTTGCCTCCCGCTCCAGACATGCTTGGCTGTGCGGAGAAGGTGAGATCTGGGGCGCTAGAGCTCGAGTGTGCGAGAATGGATGAGCGAAGAAGGAAGAGGGTGTGGGGGAAAGATGAGAATTCTTATCTCTTTATAAAGGCGGTAGAAACTATGGGCCTCCCTGCTTGCCCATTAAGATCGCTTATTTCCCAAGTGCCACGATTGATGGCGTGGTTGGGTTACCCATACCCGTATTGATGAGAATCCCGTGATAAGGGGACACGATCTCTGCTTCAACAAGACGTGTCAAGGAAACCGCCTTGCATTACGTGCAATGGCTGGTTGTGAATAACGGTTCGAATAATGACCGAACAGTGGCGTGATGTCATGCTATAAAAAGTTGTCAGCAGATTGGATTTGTGGAATATTATACTCTCTACGGTGGAATGTAGAATTTGTTTTGCAGAGCCGGACACGATCCTCGTGTTCTAAATCTTCTATGAAGTATTCAGAGAAGGAACCCGCCTTGCAATGCCGAAGACAATATGCGCGCCGGACTCATCGTCATTGAAGCCTGGTTCAGGGGCTACTGAGGGAGTCCTGGATTAAGGGGTCCTCGGACAGCCGGACTATATACTTTGGCCGGACTGTTGGACTATGAAGATACAAGATTGAAGACTTCATCCCGTGTCCGGATGGGACTCTCCTTTGCGTGGAAGGCAAGCTTGGATATTCGGATATGTAGATTTCCTTCTCTGTAACCGACTCTGTGTAACCCTATGCCCCTCCGATGTCTATATAAACCGGAGGGTTTAGTCCGTAGGACGAGAACAATCATAATCATAAGCTAGCTTCTAGGGTTTAGCCTCTACGTTCTCGTGGTAGATCAACTCTTGTAATACTCATATCATCAAGATCAATCAAGCAGGAAGTAGGGTATTACCTCCATTGAGAGGGCCCGAACCTGGGTAAAACATCGTGTCCCCTGCCTCCTATTACCATTAGCCTTAGACGCATAGTTCGGGACCCCCTACCCGAGATCCGCCGGTTTTGACACCGACACACACCCTGTCCACGAGGGTGGGGGCGCGCCCCCTGCCTCATGGCCCCCCTGAAGCTCCACCGACCTCAACTCCAACTCCATATATTCATGTTCGGGGAGAAAAAACCAGAGAGAAGGATTCATCGCAGTTTACGATACGGAGCCGCCGCCAAGCCCTAAACTCTCTCGGGAGGGCTGATCTGGAGTCCGTTCGGGGCTCCAAAGAGGGGAATCCGTCGCCGTCGTCATCATCAACCATCCTCCATCACCAATTTCATGATGCTCACCTCCGTGCATGAGTAATTCCATCATAGGCTTGCTGGATGGTGATGGGTTGGATGAGATTTATCATGTAATTAAGTTAGTTTTGTTAGGGTTTGATCCCTAGTATCCACTATGTTCTGAGATTGATGTTGCTATGACTCTGCTATGCTTAATGCTTGTCACTAGGGCCCGAGTGCCATGATTTCATATCTGAACCTATTATGTTTTTATGAATATATGTGAGTTCTTGATCCTATCTTGCAAGTCTATCGTCACGTATTATGTGTTATGATCCGTTAACCCCGAAGTGACAATAATCGGGATACTTACTGGTGATGACCGTAGTTTGAGGAGTTCATGTATTCACTAAGTGTTAATGCTTTGGTCCGGTACTCTATTAAAACAAGGCCTTAATATCCCTTAGTTTCCAGTAGGACCCCGCTACCACGGGAGGGTAGGACAAAAGATGGCATGCAAGTTCTTTTCCATAAGCACGTATGACTATGTTCGGAATACATGCCTACATTACGTTGATGAACTAGAGCTAGTTCCGTGTCACCCTATGTTATAGCTATTACATGAGTGAAAGAACATGTGGTGCCCCCATGTTTGGTTTTGGTAATTGATGACAATCTCTATGGACTAATAGTTGTCTTGAGTTATATTTGAAGGATTTGTCCATAGGCTTTTCTTGAAGTCCATGTGTTAGTTTCAAGGAGTTTATGAGTTGACCAAGGTGCTATTAAGGAATTATCCAAAGATTGGTCATGTGAGTGTTGAACTTATTGCAAGCATGTCTTGAAGAAGAAGATTGTGTGATCATTCATGTTTACCTTTAAGACATCATCCAAATGAAAAGAGTTGGAAAGATTCAAGGTTGATCAAGACTAAATCAAGAGTGAATCAAGTTGATCAACTCACAAAGCATAGAAGATGTACTGAGAGGGATCAAGTGATCCCCTGGTATGGTACTCATTGTCCATTGCACTTTGTGTACTAACCCATGGTCTATGTGAGAGTTCTATGTGGGGTTAGGTACGTGTCCATGGGCTTGCGTCAAGAGGAAGATATCATACAACCCATGGAAAGGATGACATCAAGTGGTGATCGTCATCAAGATTGCCGTGTGCAAGTTCAAGTGGAGCATCACAAAGAGATCAAGTGCTTGAATCTTGCCATCCATTGTGGTGTCAACGGACCTGTGAAGATGTGCCGAAAAGTGGCTCACCCATAGTGGACTATGGGGGAGCAATCATCTAGTCTTCATCGAGCCAACGCAATCAAGAAAGGTGGTCCAACTTGAGGGAGTCAAGATCGTCATCATCTAGCTCAAGTGGACCATGTGCAAGGCAAAGGTTTGCCCTTGATAGGTTTTCTATTTTACCGGTCTCGTGGTGGTAGTTGGGAGACCGGGTTATAGGATCGTTTGCCGTACTATCAAGGGGGGCTCTCAAGTTGGTAGCTTGATCATATCGTTAGTAGAGATCTCAAACCATTGCATCCTTGCATCATGTTTCTTGATTCTTGTTTTGTTCTCTTTGTGAGTCTTAGAGCTTATGGTCATCTTGATGACAAGCTTGAGTTCATTGAAAACGGAGTTCGCATGCGTCTTCTATGATGTTTTCAGTGTTGGAGGTTTTACCGGTCTTATCCGAGGAAGGGTTGTCACCATTTTCTTATGGGCCTTTTCTAATTTTCCTCTTATTGATATTTCTGTCAAGATTGTGTTAGACCATGTCGTTAGCTTTCCAACAAACTTGGTTTCGTTGAATTCGGAGTCCGTTTGCAAAAGTTGTGGCTGTTTTGGTAAAGGCTGCAGCGGTACTACCGCGACTTGAGCGGATGTAAATTTTTACTACCGCTCCAGAGCTGTACTACCGTGGCTCCTGAGCGGTAGTACCGCTCCAGACCAAAATCTCGTGTTTTGCTCAGCGGAGGTAGGCATGGAAGTATTTTTAGTACCGCTCGCAAGCAGTAGTATCGCTACCATTTACGGTAGTACCGTGGGGTCGAGCGGTAGTACCGTGAGGATGAGCGGTAGTACCGCTCCGGCGGTTCTACTGGCCTTTTGCCTCCTCGCTGTTGTTTTTCAAAGGGGTACTACCGCCCTAGTGGTAGTACCTCTCCTTGGAGCGGTAGTACCGCTCTGTGCGGGCTGTGAGCATAACAGTTGGATTTTTTCCCCACCTATAAAAGGGGGTCTTCTTCCCCATTGAACCTCATCTCTTAAGCTCGTGTTCTTCCCCCATTGTTGACCTTCTTCAAGCTTGCTAACTCTCAATCCCTCCAATTATTCTTGCTAGTTCTTGAGGGAAAAGAGAGAGGAGATCTAGATCCACATTCCCACCAATCACTTTCTCCTCTAAGTGAGGGGAACCCCTTAGATCTAGATCTTGGAGTTCTTCGAGTTCTTCTTTCGTTCTTCCTCTCATTTTTCTCCCTAGCATTAGTTTCTTTGGTGGGATTTGGGAGAGAAGGACTTGGGCACTCTGTGTGCCCTTGCCATTGCATTTGGTGCATCGGTTTGAGTTCTCTACGTGATACGTGGAAGTTACAAGTTGAGAAGCTTGTTACTCTTGGGTGTTTGGACGCCCTAGAGCTTGTTCCTCTTGGGTGCCTTGGCGCCCTAGACGGTTGGTGTTGTTCGGAGCTCAATCATTGTGGTGTAAAGCTCGGGCAAGCGTCGGGGTCTCCAATTAGGTTGTGGAGATCGCCCCGAGCAACTTGACGGGTACCAGTGATCGCCCCCAAGGGTTTCCAAAGTGTACGGGTTCGGTGACCGCCCCCAAGGGTTGCCATTTGTACGGGTTCGGTGACCGCCCTCAAGGGTTGTCACGACCGGTTTTCCAATAAAATACTTATTAAGAAACTGATCTTTTTAGTCCAGTATGAGGAAAAATCCTCCTGACTGGTAGACAAAATCTTGATACAGTAAGCCAGTAGCATAAAATATATTACATGGTCGAGCTGGGGGTTCTCAACAATTTATTACAGACATGCCAATAATTATACATAATGGCGGATATGACACAATGGTGTGGTGGCATACTACGGACTCGCAATAAAAGTGGTGGTGGAAATATCACAGTGGAGTGGACAACATGACTCCTAAACTGGCAGCTCATCGAGTGTCGAGGTGAGGCTCGATGAATTTATTTGGGTGGCGGAAGCGAATATAACATAGTGACCAAATCCAGGGTCGCACGAGACTGACTGGGACTCCTCTAGACGTCGGACTCGCTATCGAACTCTTCATCCATGAGATCGCCTTCGTCAACATCTGGCCAAATCAACAAGCCAGGTGAGTACTTTGAAAGTACTCGCAAAATAGTTCAGACATAAGATATAACAAATGCATGCATGAATGCGTCATGAGCAATTAGTAATGCACATTCAAATGATTAACTTGCACGACAGTATTAACAATAAGGAAGTCTGGCGGTAGTCCTCCCGAAATCCACAAAAATAACTGAGCACCGATCGGGTGTCTGAAGTGACGCCTCGAAGGGTGAATAAATAAATAAATCATGCCGCAGTCGGGCGTCTAAGTGACACCACATAAAGGGCTTACATTGAAAGTAAAAGACATGCGTGCCACAGTCGGACGTCTGAGCGATATCGCAGAAAGGGCTTATATTAAAAGTAAATAACAATACTGCCACAGTCGGACGTCTGAGCGACATGGCAGGAAGGGCTTATATTGAAAGTAAATAATAACACTGTCACAGTCGGATGTCTGAGCGACATCGCAGAAAGGGCTTATATTAAAAGTAAATAACAATACTTCCACAGTCAGACGTCTGAGCGACATTGCAGAAAGGGCTTATATTAAGTAAATAAAAATAATACCGCAGTCGGACGTCTGAGCGACATCGCAGAAAGGGCTTATATTAAGTAAATAAAAAAATGCCGCAGTCGGACGTCTGAGCGACATCGCGAAAAGGGCTTTAAATTTATTATTCATATCTGCTAAACTTGCAAGAGTAATGCTCATAGGAAAATATTCAACATGTGATAATAAACGGATTAGTCCATCCACAGGAAATAAACATTTAACCGAAATTAACACCCATGTGATTCTCCGGAGTTCTGTCACCGAGATTGACACTCGACAAGATAAGTTCAACACAGTACTTGGACATGGATAAGATGATTCAAAGGAATTTTTGACTCTGCAGAGTTTGTACTAAAATGTCCACAGCCAACGGATTTCCGTAGTCACGAAGGACTAGTTCTGTTTATGGTATTTCGGAAGAAAACACATCTAACCAGTACACACCCATTCCACCTCACGATGCCAGGAATCACCCTAGACAGCGTTCAAGAAAAACTTTGAGACGGGGAGATCACAATCTCGAATAGCATGGGATCAAATTTATATTCGCGTGCTCTAAGGGGTGCCCCCCTCTCGGTCCCAACCAGAAACACCCATGCCCCCTGACCGGATGACTGGCTTTAATCTAGGGCCATGGAACCATTATCACGGCCTCTCGATTTGGTGTGTACTAGGAAAGCGGTTTGCAACTTACTAAGCCATATCCCTTGCGGAAAAACATGTGGTAGTACAGGAAGGGAAAACGGATGGAAACTGGACTGAATCGTTTGACCCTTGAGTCAAATAGTCTGGCATAAGACTGGCATGCTACAACACTGCCATCTTACCCATCTTCATGCCATCACATGGCCATGCAAACTCATATCCAACAACTCATGGATTTTCGAAACTCACTTGTCTCAACTTGCATGTAATATGGCATTCATCAAGATGCTCATAAACTTGCCATGAAACTACCTAATGCAAACAATGCCAAGACACTCATCATATCAAAAGTTCAAACATGCTTGCCTGGTTCGGAGTAGTCGGAGCCTAGCTCGGTAAAGTTTGCGGTTCCGTCACCTCCTTCGGTATCTATGGTATACAGAAATACACGCACTATCATAAATACCGTGAGGTGCACAAAAGTGTTCAAATATTTTTCAAATAAATCTGATAAAAAACTAGATAAAATTTTAAATAGGACAGAAAAAGAATCAAACAAAAATCCTTCTCTGTTTAAAAGTTATAAGGGTTTTAATTCAGGGACCTTTCTGTAATGAAACAGAAACTTCCTAGGGGGTTGAACAGAAAAAGACCAGAAAATGTTTCAGACTGAAGGCGTATTTGCCCGATTACTTTTTCAGAAAACGGTTCGAAAAAAATAATAGAGAGGTTGACAGGCGGGTCCCTCCTGTCAGGTTTGAAAATTCAAACGGAGAGAACATAGCTCGTCGGCGCCCGAGAGCTGCGGTGGTCGCCGACGGTGATCCACGGCGAGGCAGGGGGATCGGGTGGTACCTCCGAGCTCAGCGTGTACTTCCGCATCGGTGGGTGGTGGTGGTGGTCGTCGGCGAGCACCACGTCAACGGCGACCCTTGCTCCGGCGGACGGCGGCTCGGGTGGAGTTGGATCTCGTCGGGGGAGTGCTGCGGAGATCAAATTGAAGCTGGGGTTAGCTCTCTGGGTGCTCGAGGAGATCGCTGACGAGGTTTGGGCGTCGGGGAGGGCCTCACCGGAGTGAATCAAGATGGTGGCCGAGGCGGATCGGGGCGGCCGGAGTTGGGGGAGGAGACCTCCTTGAGGTCCTCCTAGTGGCCTGGCGGAGTGTTGGTGAGGTGCAGTGGTGGTGCGTGCTCGAGAGCGAGCTCGGGGCCCCTTTATATAGGCGATCCGAGGCGGTGGCCACGAACGGAGTTCTCCGGTCATGGTTACAGCGGCGCAGAGCTTGGTCGGGGAAGTTTAGGGGGTTGAGCGTCAACGTGGAGATCCACTGGTCTCATTTAGGCGCTAAACGAGTTCGGATTAGGTGCTTTTCGGTGGGTTTCGACGAAACGGGGCCACGCGGGCCCGTCGGCGGCAGAGGGCGCGCCCTGTGCTTGCCGGGCCACGGCGATGGTGCTGCGGGGGTGCGCTGGCATGCATGAGCCACACGGAGAGCTAGGGAGCATTGGGCGGCGCCGGACGGTGTAGCGAGCTGGCACGGGCTCTCGCTGGCCGCCACGGGTGGCTCTGCCACCGCAGAAGCTGCCGGCGTCGGCGATGCTCGTCGCCCCCGACACCTGCATCCGTCCAAGAGGGCGTGCTGTGCTCTGGTCAAGGAGGAGAGGTTGTGCGCAATGCGCCAGGGCGCACGGGTGATCAATGACAACACTCTGACGAAAAACGACACTGCAATCTCTGTATTTTCTGAAAGTGCACAGTAACAGCGCCGGCCAAGTGCTCGACAAAATGATTTTGGCATGAGGTAAATTTTCCTTGAGCTGATGTTTGGTGGGGTGACCTCTCATTGCATCTGGGGGCTGCCTGAATTTTGGTAGAATTTTTGGAGAAGAGTAGATATCAATTTCACCAAATTTGACAAATCTGGTCCAAATTTGGAGAGGCTGAAATTTGAAAATTTTGAAAAGAGGAAGACTAGATCTTGATGATTCTAGGTTGTGGGTGCTAAGGACTATCCAGAGGAGTTGGTTTGAGATCAAAACTCAAAGGCAATTAGGTACTTGCTTTGTAAATCACCTAGGCTTAAAATAAATGACAGATTTGATTTGGGGAATAAAACAAATGAAATAAAATCCAAAAATGGGTTGGACTTGTTGGAACAGAATATTTGGATTGCCCCAAAGTGGAAGGAGGGGTTTTGGGAAGATTTACCACAAGAGGCATGGTAAAACCATGGATGGTTTCAATGTAAGAGAAGTCCCAAAACTCTTAGGGTTTCTTAATAACAGAAAATAAATCCAAAGAAAAATGAATTTGAGAAGGGGACAATTTAGAAGAAAAGTTTTTAATAGCCAAACACCAGGGTTGAAGAAGATACCAAAATAAAATCCTTGGCAAGGGGGAAAAAGTTTTGAGAGAGAGGTTTTTGGAAGAATTTAAATGACCTTCTTCAAATCCAACAAAGTTTTTGCTGAATACCAAATAAAAATTTTGGAGTGTCACAACACCTACCCCCTTAGGAAAAATCTCGTCCCCGAGATTTCAGCTGATCCTTAAATAAGTGTGGATGCTCTGTCCGAAGAAAATCCTCTCTTTCCCGAGTCGCTTCACTCTCGATGTGATTGCTCCATTGAACTCTGAAAAACTTGATGGTTTTCTATTGGGTCCTCCTCTCAGACTCCTCCAATATTTTTACTGGATGTTCCCGATAGGTGAGGTCTGGTTGCACGTCAATGTTTTCATGGGATACTTGCTTCTCTGGGTTGCTTACGCACTTCCTTAATTGCGAGACATGGAACACGTTGTGGATATCGGATAATTCTTCGGGTAAGTCTAGCTGGTAGGCTACCGTGCCTCTTCGTGCCACTATGCAGAATGGTCCGATGAATCTTGGTGCTAGCTTTCCCTTGATCTTGAATCGTTGCAGGCCTCTCATAGGAGATACTCGTAGGTACACAAACTCACCGGGTTCGAAACTGATTCCACGATGTTTCTGATCGTAATAACTCTTCTGTCGGCTTTGAGCTGTCTTGGGTCGGTCCCTGATTAGCTTGACCTTTTCCTCGGCTTCTTTGAGCATGTCTGGGCCGAAGATACGGCTGTCTCCGGTCTCTGTCCAATTTAGCGGGGTACGACATCTCCGCCTGTACAAGGCTTCAAATGGTGCCATTTGCAGGCTGGCCTGGTAACTGTTGTTGTATGCGAACTCTGCGTATGGCAAGCTTTCCTCCCAACTGGTTCCATAAGTGAGGACACATGCTCTTAGCATGTCTTCTAGAATTTGGTTTACGCGTTCAGTTTGTCCGTCAGTCTGGGGGTGGTATGCTGTACTGAAAGCTAGTTGAGTTCCCAGAGCCTGTTGCAGGTGATCCCAAAATCTGGAGATGAATTGTGTGCCCCTGTCAGATATTATGGTCTTTGGAACTCCATGTAAGCAGACGATACGGGAAAGTTAAAGTCTGGCAAGCTTCTAAGTGGTGTGGGTTGTCTTCACGGGGATGAAGTGTGCTACTTTAGTCAGTCTATCTATGATGACCGATATGGCATCATTTCCGTGTCGTGACCGAGGTAGCCCAACAATAAAATCCATCCCAATCTCGTCCCATTTCCACTCGGGTATCTTATTTGGTTGTAATAGCCCGGCCGGTTTTTGGTGCTCGGCCTTGATGCGTTGACACGAGTCACAACACGCAATAAACGTGGCTATGTCCCTTTTTATACCGTGCCACCAAAATATTTCCTGAAGATCCTTGTACATTTTTGTTCCTCCAGGATGAATTGAATATGGAGCGGTGTGGCCTTCAGCTAAGATTTTGTGTTTAAGGTCCTCGATATTTGGTACGCAAAGTCTATTTCTGTACCACAATATTCCCTGCTCATCGATAACGAATTCTGAGGCATTGCCCGAATTCACTTTCCATTTAATGCCTTCAATGCTGGGGTGCCCATGCTGAGCCTCTTTAACCTTTTCTATCAGGGTAGGCTGTATTTCTAAATTTGACACACTGCCTTTGGTGACCATTATTAAGTTGAGTTTGGCAAACTCCTGCTGAAATTCAGGTCTCAGGTTTGGTAGGCTGTCGTTGTTTGGACTGGGGTTTCGACTTAAAGCATCTGCCACTACATTTGCTTTTCCTGGATGGTAGTGGATCCCAACATCATAATCCTTTACTAATTCCAACCAGCGTCGTTGCCGTAAATTCAGTTCCGGTTGTGTGAAAATATACTTGAGGCTTTTATGGTCCGTGTATATTTCACAACGGTTTCCAAGTAAAAAGTGTCTCCATTCCTTGAGTGCATGAATAACTGCTGCTAACTCCAGGTCATGAGTAGGATAATTTTCCTCATGCTTGCGAAGTTGTCTAGAAACATACGCGACTACCTTGCCTTCTTGCATCAATACACCTCCGAGGCCCTTCCGGGATGCGTCACAATACACCTCAAAATTCTTGTGTATGTCTGGCACAATTAATACTGGTGCTGTCATTAATTTCCTTTTTAGTTCTTGGAAACTTTTCTCGCAAGCTTCCGTCCATTCAAACTTCTTGTCTTTCTTGAGTAGCTGCGTCATTGGCTTTGCTATAGTGGAAAATCCTTCAATAAATCTTCGGTAGTAACCTGCCATTCCCAAGAAACTTCGTACGTCCGTTACACTAGCTGGTGGTTTCCAGCCAAGTACGGCCTTGACTTTTTCCGGGTCTACGGCAATGCCTTCTTGGGCCAGTACGTGGCCCAGAAAACCTACCTGCCTTAACCAAAATTCACACTTGCTGAACTTGGCGTACAATTGATGTTTCCTGAGTTCTCCTAGTACAATTCGGAGATGTTCAACGTGCTCTTATGGTGTCTTGGAGTATATCAAAATATCATAGATGAATACCACAACAAACTTGTCCATAAACTTCATAAATACTTTGTTCATGAGGTGAACAAAATATGCGGGAGCGTTTGTTAGTCCAAATGGCATTACTGTGAACTCATACAGTCCGTATCTGGAGGTGAAGGTTGTCTTGGGGATATCTTCTGTTCGTACTTTTAATTGATGGTATCCCGACCTTAAGTCAATTTTTGAGAATACCTTGGCTTGAGCGAGCTGATCAAATAAATCATTTATCCGTGGCATCTGGTATTTGTTCTTGATTGTGACCATGTTAAGTGCTCGATAGTCTATACACAATCTCAGTGTTCCATCCTTCTTTTTGGCAAATAAAATTGGTGAACCCCAAGGTGAGGAGCTGGCGTGAATATATCCTTTGTCCAGTAATTCTTTTATTTGCTTCTTCAATTCTACCAACTCGGATGGTGCCATTCTGTATGGTTTCTTGTATATGGGGGCGGTTCCGGGTGCTAGCTCAATGCTGAATTCTATCTCTCGGTCTAGTGGCATGCCTGGTAGTTCTTCGGGAAATACATCTGGAAATTCACACACTACTGGAACCTTGCTTAATTCAGAAATATCCACCTTGTTCAATCTCGGTTGCCGGGATATTTTTCTCTCTTTGGCTGAAACTTTTATTGTCTTCCCATGGTGGTGGGTGAGAATTACGGTCCTGTTGAAGCAGTCAATAAAACCTTTGTTGGTGGTTAACCAATCCATCCCTAAGATGACACCCAGTCCTTTATTTTCCAATACAATAAGGTTGGCGTGAAACTTCAATCCTTCAAACTCAATAACCACACCTTGGCAGTAACTCTGAGTAACTTGCTTAATCCCAGGGGACTTGATGATCATGGATTTTTCCAAAGGAAGCATCGAAAAATTATTTTGCAAGGCAAAACTTTTCGAAATGAATGAGTGGGAAGCTCCAGAATCAAACAAAACCATGGCAGGTATTGTGTTGACAGGGAACGTACCGAGTACGATATCCGGGGCATTTTGTGCTTCCTCTTTGGTCACGTGGTTCAGATGACCCTTCCTGTGGTTGTTATTGGGGTTGAAATTGTTATGCTTTGGCGCTGAATTATTGCCACCGTTGTTCGGCTTTGGGGTCGAGTTCCTTGGCTTGGGGCACTGCTTGGCATAATGCCCTTCCTCTCCACAAGCGTAGCAAGTAACGCATGGGCGATATGTGAACTCCTTGTCCCTTGCATGGAAATTCTTGACTGGGCGTGAGACGTTTGTCGTGGGTTTGTGTGTCCCACCTTTCTGAAAATCTATCTTGCTTCAGTGGTTACGAGCAAGATTAGTCTGGTCCCTTTTTCTCTTGCGGAAATCCTCCAAGCTGCGCCTCTCATTTTCCAAGGTAATGGCCTTATCCACCAGCGTTTTAAAATCTGGGAAGGTGTGCACAACCAGCTGGCATTTGAGCGCGGGTGCCAGACCGTCTAGGAATTTTTCCATCTTCTTGCTTTCAGTCATACGCTCTTCGTTGGCGTAGCGAGACAATAGAGTAAACTGACTGTTGTATTCTGACACCGTCATGGTCCTTTGTTTGAGGTCATCAAATTCTCTCTTCTTGATCTTCATAAGACTTTTAGGAATATGCGCCTCATGAAAACCTTCCTTGAACTCCTCCCAGGTTATATTATTTTCGTTGGGGTGCATGTGTAGGAAATTTTCCCACCACGACGCAGCTGCTCCAGTGAGATAGTGTGGTGCATATAGCACTTTCTCAAGATCTGAACACTGTGCAATAATTAATTTTCTTTCCATGTCTCGAAGCCAGTCCTCGGCCTCAAGAGGTTTGTCAGTATGAGAAAATGTTTGGGGACGTGTCTTCTGTAGCTCAGATAACTTGGATTGCTGCTGATACTGTCCATGGTGATTTCCCATATTGATGATTTCGTTCATCATTTCCTGATGTTGTTGCTGACTTTGCTCATAAAGACGACACATTTGGGAAAGTGCTGTTTCACTGTCCTATTGACTTGACTGCCCCTGTGTGAAATTGTTGCTTGGTTGTGAGCCATAATTTTCCTCTGACGGAGTTGGCATGGAGCGCGTCCAAGGATGAGACATTTTTCACTCTGGGGATATATTTTGTAAAACTAATAAGAAAGGGAAAAGAGTCGCAAAAATTCAATAAATGCATAAATACTGGGAAAAATTTAAATGTTCCAGGTTTCTCAAGAAAACAAATCGATTGCGCACGGAGAAGGACTGCTCATTACATATCTTACACACATGCGGTAATTATACAATACATCACTCAGGATATGCGTACATATTCCTGACATGTTATTTAGGCTAGTGCACTTCTCCAGTTCCTACATGATGCGCAAACAAGCTACTTCTCACAACTTATGTACATATGAACATATTGTACAGAGCGGTACATCGCATGACGGCTAAGCGTACTAAGTCGGAGATAGTGAGGATCTCCTTTGCCCTGCCGAGGGTGAGGCGCAGTGAGGCTGGGGACTCAACCTCCTCCTCGCTAATAGGCTCCAGACGTGAAGTGTTGCGTTGAGTAGATGGAGCGGGTGCCATATGCGGAGCAACACGAACTGGTGTGGGTGCAATGGGTGGTGCAGAGCGGACTGGAGTGGGCGCAATGACTTAGTCGAATTCCTCGGTGGAAGGCAGGCGACGAGCAGTGGCGAGAGTGGTAGGTGCATAAGATGCTGAGGACGAGACGAAAGTTAGTGGCGGTGCGGCGTGCAGGAGCTCCCTCCTGTTAGCGGCACAGGCATGGACTGAGTCCATGCGGGTAGCCACGAAGTCGTCCACCAGGCTGTCGAAGGCTGCCTCCAGAGCCCGGAGATACTCGATAAGCATCTCAAAAGCCTCGTCTCGTTCTCCTCTGGGGCAAGAGAACGCGTAGTGACAGGCGTATGGCACGTGGCATGGAAGGTAGCGGTAACGATGAGTCTTCATCGAAGGAAGGACATCCCTGAGACGAGCTATCGCCTCACGGGCTGCCATCTGCATAGCATGCTTCTCCGTAGGCATGGCTCTTCCCAAGAACCGGAAGCAGCGTAAATCAACACGCCCTCCCTTGAATTGCACCGCGGCCTGGTGCATGGTCAGACTGTCGTTGACTTTGTGCTGATAGAGGGTGAAGACTGGGCGCATATATGGCCCCATCGTGACCTGGATAATGAAGGAGAGAAGCTTGACGAACCCATCAGGCATGTTGGCGAACATCTGTGACTCGCAGTTGTTGTCAGGCATCTACAAAAGTAGCCAAAAATTCTGAGTGGTCAGATCATAAATTTATGCTAACTGTCAGAAAATGACTACATTTGCAAAAATAAGAATTAGCTCTATCATGCTAATAACCGATTAGCGATCGCGCCTAGTGGCTTCCTACAGTCAGGCTGGCTCTGGTACCAAGCTTGTCACAACCGCTTTTCCAATAAAATACTTATTGAGAAACCGATCTTTTTAGTCCAGTATGAGGAAAAATCCTCCTGACTGGTAGAGAAAATCTTGATACAGTAAGCCAGTAGCATAAAATATATTACATGGTCGAGCTGGGGGTGCTCAACAATTTATTACAGACACGCCAATAATTATACATAATGGCGGATATGACTCAATGGTGTGGTGGCATACTACTGACTCGCAATAAAAGTGGTGGTGGAAATATCACAGTGGAGTGGACAACATGACTCCTAAACTGGCAGCTCATCGAGCGTCAACGTGAGGCTCGATGAATTTATTTGGGTGGCGGAAGCGAATATAACACAGTGACCAAATCCAGGGTCGCACGAGACTGACTGGGACTCCTCTAGACGCCGGACTCGCTATCAAACTCTTCATCCATGAGATTGCCTTCGTCAACATCTGGCCAAATCAACAAGCCAGGTGAGTACTTTGAAAGTACTCGCAAAATAGTTCAGACATAAGATATAACAAATGCATGCATGAATGCGTCATGAGCAATTAGTAATGCACATTCAAATGATTAACTTGCACGACAGTATTAACAATAAGGAAGTCAGGCGGTAGTCCTCCCGAAATCCACAAAAATAACTGAGCACCGATCGGGTGTCTGAAGCGACGCCTCGAAGGGTGAATAAATAAATAAATCATGCCGCAGTCGGGCGTCTAAGCGACACCACATAAAGGGCTTACGTTGAAAGTAAAAGACATGCTTGCCACAGTCGGACGTCGTAGCGACATCGTAGAAAGGGCTTATATTGAAAGTAAATAATAACACTGCCACAGTCGGACGTCTGAGCGACATCGCAGAAAGGGCTTATATTAAAAGTAAATAACAATACTGCCACAGTCGGACGTCTGAGCGACATTGCAGAAAGGGCTTATATTGAAAGTAAATAATAACACTGCCACAGTCGGACGTCTGAGCAACATCGCAGAAAGGGCTTATATTAAAAGTAAATAACAATACTGCCACAGTCGGACGTCTGAGTGACATCGCAGAAAGGGCTTATATTAAGTAAATAAAAATAATACCACAGTCGGACGTCTAAGCGACATCGCAGAAAGGGCTTATATTAAGTAAATAAAAATAATGTCGCAGTCGGACGTCTGAGCGACATCGCGAAAAGGGCTTTAAATTTATTATTCATATCTGCTAAACTTGTAAGAGTAATGCTCATAGGAAAATATTCAACATGTGATAATAAACGGGTTAGTCCATCCACAAGAAATAAACATTTAACCGGAATTAACACCCATGTGATTCTTCGGAGTTCTGTCACCGAGATTGACACTCGACAAGATAAGTTGAACACAGTACTTGGACATGGATAAGATGATTAAAAGGAATTTTTGACTCTGCAGAGTTTGTACTAATATGTCCACAGCCAACGGATTTTCGTAGTCACGAAGGACTAGTTCCGTTTACGGTATTTTGGAAGAAAACACATCTAACTAGTACACACCCATTCCACCTCACGATGCCAGGAATCACCCTAGACAGCGTTCAAGAAAAACTTTGAGACGGGGAGATCACAATCTCGAATAGCATGGGATCAAATTTATATTCACGCGTTCTAAGGGGTGCCCCCCTCTCGGTCCCAACCGGAAACACCCATGCCCCCTGACCGGATGACTGGCTTTAATCCAGGGCCATGGAACCATCATCACGGCCTCTCGATTTGGTGTGTACCAGGAAAGCGGTTTGCAACTTACTAAGCCATATCCCTTGCGGAAAAACATGTGGTAGTACAGGAAGGGAAAACAGATGGAAACTGGACTTAATCGTTTGACCCTTGAGTCAATTAGTCTGGCATAAGACTGGCATGCTACAACACTGCCATCTTACCCATCTTCATGCCATTACATGGCCATGCAAACTCATATCCAACAACTCATGGATTTTCAAAACTCACTTGTCTCAACTTGCATGTAATATGACATTCATCAAGATGCTCATAAACATGCCATGAAACTACTTAATGCAAACAATGCCAAGACACTCATCATATCAAAAGTTCAAACATGCTTGCCTGGTTCGCAGTAGTCGGAGCCTAGCTCGGTGAAGTTCGCGGTTCCGTCACCTCCTTCGGTATCTACGGTATACAGAAATACACGCACTATCATAAATACCGTGAGGTGCACAAAAGTGTTCAAATATTTTTCAAATAAGCCTGATAAAAAAACTAGATAAAATTTTAAAGAGGACAGAAAAAGAATCAAACAAAAATTCTTCTCTGTTTGAAAGTTATAAGGGTTTTAATTTAGGGACCTTTCTGTAATGAAACAGAAACTTCCCAGGGGGTTGAACAGAAAAAGACCAGAAAATGTTTCAGACTGAAGGCGTATTTGCCCGATTACGTTTTCAAAAAACGGTTCAAAAAAAAAAGAATAGAGAGGCTGACAGGCGGGTCCCTCCTGTCAGGTTTGAAAATTCAAACGGAGAGAACAGAGCTCGTCGGCGCCCGAGAGCTGCGGTGGTCGTCGGCGGTGATCCACGGCGAGGCAGGGGGATCGGGTGGTACCTCCGAGCTCAGCGTGTCCTTCCGCGTTGGTGGGTGGTGCTGGTGGTCGTCGGCGAGCACCACGTCGATGGCGACCCTTTCTCCGGCGGACGGCGGCTCGGGTGGAGTTGGATCTCGTCGAGGGAGTGCTACGGAGATCAAATTGAAGCTAGGGTTAGCTCTCTGGGTGCTCGAGGAGATCGCTAACGAGGTTTGGGCGTCGGGGAGGGCCTCACTGGAGTGAATAAAGATGGTGGCCGAGGCAGATCGGGGCGGTCGGAGTTGGGGGAGGAGACCTCCTCGAGGTCCTCCTAGTGGCCTGGTGGAGTGTTGGTGAGGTGCAGTGGTGGTGCGTGCTCGAGAGCGAGCTTGGGGCCCCTTTATATAGGCGATCCGAGGCGGTGGCCATGAACGGAGTTCTCCGGTGATGGTTACGGTAGCGTAGAGCTTGGTCGGGGAAGTTTAGGGGGTTGAGCGTCAACATGGAGATCCACTGGTCCCGTTTAGGCGCTAAACGAGTTCGGATTAGGTGCTTTGGGTGGGTTTCGACGAAACAGGGCGGCGCGGGCCCGTCGGCGGCAGAGGGCGCGCCCTGTGCTTGCCGGGCCACGGCGACGGTGCTGCGGGGGTGCGCTGGCATGCATGAGCCACGCGGAGAGCTAGGGAGCGTTGGGCGGCGCTGGACGGTGTAGCGAGCTGGCACGGGCTCTCGCTGGCCGCCACGGGTGGCTCTGCCACCGCAGAAGCTGCCGGCGTCGGCGATGCTCATCGCCCCCGACACCTGCATCCGTCCAAGAGGGCGTGCGGTGCTCTAGTCAAGGAGGAGAGCTATGCGCAACGCGCCAGGGCGCACGGGTGATCGATGGCAACACTCTGACGAAAAACGACACTGCAATCTCTGAATTTTCTGAAAGTGCACAATAACAGTGCCGGCCAAGTGCTCGACAAAATGATTTTGGCATGAGGTAAATTTTCCTTGAGCTGATCTTTGGTGGGGTGTCCTCTCATTGCATCTGGGGGCTGCCTGAATTTTGGTAGAATTTTTGGAGAAGATTAGATATGAATTTCACCAAATTTGACAAATCTGGTCCAAATTTGGAGAGGCTGAAATTTGAAAATTTTGAAAAGAGGAAGAGTGTATCTTGATGATTCTAGGTTGTGGGTGCTAAGGACTATCCAGAGGAGTTGGTTTGAGATCAAAACTCAAAGGCAATTAGGTACTTGCTTTGTAAATCACCTAGGCTTAAAATAAATGACAAATTTGATTTGGGGAATAAAACAAATGAAATAAAATCCAAAAATGGGTTGGACTTGTTGGAACAGAATATTTGGATTGCCCCAAAGTGGAAGGAGGGGTTTTGGGAAGATTTACCACAAGAGGCATGGTAAAACCATGGATGGTTTCAATGTAAGAGAAGTCCCAAAACTCTTAGGGTTTCTTAATAACAGAAAATATATCCAAAAAAATGAATTTGAGAAGGGGACAATTTAGAAGAAAAGTTTTTAATAACCAAACACCAGGGTTGAAGAAGATACCAAAATAAAATCCTTGCCAAGGGGGAAAAGTTTTGAGAGAGAGGTTTTTGGAAGAACTTAAATGACCTTCTTCAAATCCAACAAAGTTTTTGCTGAAAACCAAATAAAATTTTTGGAGTGTCACAAGGGTCCCTTAGTGGAATCATGACATCTTGCATTGTGCGAGGGCGTGAGGAGATTACCGTGGCCCTAGTGGCTTCTTGGGGAGCATTATGCCTCCACACTGCTCCAAACGGAGAGTAGCATCTACGAGGGTGTGAACTTCGGGATACATCATCGTCTCCGCGTGCCTCGGTTATCTCTTACTCGAGTCCTTTACTTATGAACTTTACTTTGTGATAGCCATATTGTTGTTTGTCATATATCTTGCTATCAGATAGTTACTTATCTAGCTTAGCATAAGTTGTTGGTGCACATAGGTGAGCCTAGTTGTTGTAGGTTTTGTGCTTGACAAATTAACTGCTAGGTTTATTTCGCATTTGTTCAAGTCTAAACCGTAATTATTTTAAAGTGCCTATCCCCCCTCTAGGAGACATCCACGATCTTTCAATTGGTATCGGAGCCTCGTCTCTCTTTGTTGGGCTTAACTGCCTAGAGAGTAAAGATGTCGACTATGGGATTAGGTTTCTCTGACACTCTTAGTTTCGATGGCACTAATTTTGATGTTTGGGTAATTCGCATGCTTAATCTCTTTACGCTCAAGGACCCAAATTTAGAGCGAATTGTAGATATGGATTTTTCTCCTCCAAAGGATCCCCAAAGATTATCTTTAGAGGATGAGAAAAACTCTTATCTCAATGCTCAAGCTTCTAATGTTCTTTTCGATGATTTGAGCAATGTATTTATATTTCAACTCATGCCGTTCCGGGATGCTCATGAGTTGTGGACAAAGCTTCAAGATAAATATGTTGTGTCCAAGATTTGTAAGGATGATCATTCTCCCTCCACCTCCGGCCGTGTTGCATTCTCAACTTCTTCTACTTCACCTACATGTGGTTTTCCACAAGGTAATGACATGGTGAGTAGTGGTGTTCATTGCAATGATGATAGTGGGCTTATTGTTGATAATCCTTCATCACTTTCTTATTGCAATGCTTCATCTTTGGACTTTAGCACTTCGAGCACTCCAAATGTTTCACATGCTTGTGTTGATAGTTCTTGCATATCATGTAGAAATTGCTTGACTAAATCTCATGATGATATGCTTTCTATATCTTGTTGCCATGATAAAAATGCATGTATTTCCTTGAGTTGTTGTGCTAACAATGTAGAGGAAACCCAACACTCCATGGAACAAGATGTGGTCTTGAATGGTGCTTCAAGGGATCCTACATCATCATCTATTGCTTTTTGCCTTATGGACAAGGCTTCAAAGGTAGCTCCCACTTTGAATCCCAATATATCTTGTGATAAAATTGATGATGGCAAGAGTGATGATGATGTCGATTATGATGAAGAGAATGATGATGTTACCTCCTTAAAAATTAAGGGGGAAACGATTTTTAAAGCTCTTCTTAAGAATAAAATTGCTCGTTCCAACTTCATGGATCATGTCGATTGCTATTGAGAGCAAGAAATATATTGATGAGTTGGAATCTCGTCTTGAGGAGCATGAGGTCACCATTGATAAAATGGAAGGTCATGTGCGTGATTACGCTAATGAGATTGCGCACCTCTCTCAAGCTCTTGAACTTGAACAAACCACCAAGGAATCTCTTGAGGAGACTTTTGCTCTAGAATTATCTAGAGTGAAGGAATCTAATGATAGAGCTCTTGAGGTTGCCAATGTTTTTGAAACTAAAGATGCTAAGCTTGAAGTTGCTCATGCTAGACTCCTTGAGGATTTTGAGCACCTCGAAAATGGCTCAAGGGTCATCAAGGGTGAGCTCATCAAACTCACCGAGTCTGATGCTCAACTTGAAGCTTCTTATTTAGAAGAGCTTTCCAAGTTGCCTTATCCTCTTGTTGTTAATGATGATGCTTGTGCTACTAACTCTATTTCTTGTGAAGCATCCATTTTAAAGGAGAATGTTGAGCTAAGGGCTCAACTTGAGTTGCTATCTAGCAAGTATGGGAAATTGGAAGAAAGTCATGAAAAGCTTTCTAGCTCTCATGATGATCTTCTTGTATCCCATAATGTGCTAAAAATAGCACATGAGGCTATGATGGCTAAGGTAACATATAGTGAGCCTCATGTGGATATTAGCACTACTTTTAGTCAAAATGCTATATTGCCTTGTGCTAGTCCTCGTAATTCGTATATGCATAACATTGGTACATCTTGTGATGAATTGCTTTCCTTGTCTTGTTGCTCTAATGATGAAGCTTATACTTCCTCTAGTACTTGTGTTGAGACTAACCTTGTAGAGGAAATCAAAGAGCTTAAGGCCCAAGTCACTTCTTTGAAGAAAGACTTGGAAAAGAGTCATGAAGGGAAATCCACACTCAACAATATCTTGAGTGTGCAAAAATCCCCCAATGACAAAGGTGGACTTGGATTCAACTCCAACAAGAAGAAGAAGTCCAAGTTGAACAAGAATAAGGTCCAAGAACAAGTCAAGAATTCGGCCAAGATTGTTTGCTTCAAGTGCAAAATTAAAGGGCATCATGTGAGATTGTGCCCATTGAAGAAGAAGGCCATTAGTGACAAGCAACAAGGGAAGCGGCCACAAGTTCAATCTCATGCTCAACCACAAGTTGAAAAATTTTCTCTTCCCAAGAATACTCAAGCTAATGCTTCTCAAGTTGAGAAATCAAGTGAGAAGAAAGTGAAGAGTAGACGTTGCTACTTATGTCATGAGAAAGGCCATGTTGCTTCTTCATGCACTAGTGTTAACTTATCCAACCCAATTATTATTGATAATATCTATTCTCTTGGGAAGGATAAGGTTGGCAATGTGTTTGCCGAGTTTGTTGGTACTCAAAGTGGTGTCAAGAAAAGAACCATTTGGGTTGCCAAGACTATTGTGACTAACCTCTTAGGACCCAACTTGGTTGGGGACCAACAAGCTCAAACTTGATCAATAGGTGTTGTTGGAGGGCATTGGAGACTTGGCTACATTATGAAGAATTAAGGGGACTTCATCATTCTTATTGTCTCAAGCCAAGTCAATTGGGTTATCAAGTTTCTATGTTATATCCAATGTTCCTCCTTGCGGTATCTCGTACTTAAATTGTTTACATTGATAGTTACTTGCCCCTAAGCATGTTGTGGTTTTGTACCTTGCATGTGTTTGCATATGATGTGTTTCCAATTTGCTTAACTTGAGTAATCAAGTATGTGTATGTTGGTTTGCACATCATGTACATGTGTGTCGTGCGTTGAGCCTTTGTGCATCTTGTTTGTTTCTTAGTTGGATCTTGTGAGAGATTAATGGAATATCCCATTATGGGGGAGTGATGTGCTTTGTTCACCTCACAATCTCATAAATGTGTGTACATGAGGAATACCATCTAGTATTGATATTACAAGAGTATCTAGTCACTATGTGGTATGTCTTCTCATGAGAATTTCAAATTCTAAATAGTCCCTTAATCATCTCTTGTTGGATCCTCTTATTGCCTCTTGTTAAGTTTTTATTGGTATCACATTATGGGGGAGTAATATGCTATGTGCATACTACAAGCCTAGAAAATGTGTACATTTGAGATATTGTCACCTAGAATTGATATTGTAAATTATCTTGTTCCTAGGTGGCATGTTAGCTCTACAAGTTGCAATTTGCTTATGTTTGGTGTGAAGATGATGTCGGATATCCTTGCTATATACCACCGGGAATTACTTCCAAATACTTCTTGTCTTTTGACAATTGGTACTCACTTATGTGTGGTAGAAATTATTGATCATCTTCACATTGGTGTTTGCTTTTTTTGCCTCATCTCTTGCCAAGTTTGTGTCAACTCCCATTGCCTTCCGTGCCACTTGAGGATCTTGTTGTTTTCTTGATCTTGTCTAGTGTTTTCTAGATATAGTGAAAGTGGTGATCCTACCTTGTGCATTTTGTATTCAATTGCAATTCACTATAATGCACAACTCGTGGGGGAGCTATCCTATTTTCTATAAAACACTAATCTTGTGATCCATTTTAAGTGTGTGTTGGTGGACGGAAAGCCGTTTCTTTTTGGTACTGGTGCCATCATGAAACTTTGTAGAGAGCTTGGTTTGTTTGGAACCATCCTCTCTTTTCGGAGTTTGATATAATTTTGTGTGTTCCAATGGATATCTCATTCCTTGATGTATCTTTGATATCTTCTAAGTGATGATTTCTCCATTTGTTATCCTTTTCACTTGGTATTTCCTTTTTTGTATCGGTTCTTGAAAGTATTAAGCATGCATATTAATTTCATTTAGTTTCATTGGCATGCTTTCTTTCTTTGACCCAATATATAGGGGAATCTCCACCAAGTCTCAAATCGGATGAGATGTGTATGAAATTCATTTTCATATCTATTTGCACATATTTATGTGGAGATTGTCCTATGTATTGATGTTTCTAACCCTTTGGCCCCAATGAGTTTGGGTACCATTTTGTTTGTGTTGTTGTCCTAGGAACAATTGGAGATGCATTGGATACTCGGCTCATTCAAAAGGAAGGTGTTGTCACCATGTGCTTATTGGAGTCAAGCTAGGATGATCAATGAACTACTTTCTATCTTCAATTGGTTTCTACTACATCCTTCCAATGCTATCTCGGTAACAAGTATCATCATGTACTACATGCACACATTTATTGCATCAACCGTGTGTAGGTTGTATCATGGCATGCTATTCATTCTTTCTTGTGTTTTTCCTTTCTCAAAGCATCCCAACAATGATCTCTTGTTGCTAGTTGTGATGTCTTTGATGGTTGTGTGGTAGGAATTCATTTTTATACAATAAGACCATATCTAGCCATGTGCTATGCTTCCAAGCAAATATTTTATTGGTATATCTATGACTTCCTTTTGGATATCTTGTTCCTTCGTGTTGTAACTAGTCCAGGTGTACATCCTTCTTTGTAGATATATATCATCATGATTTCGTCTACCTAGAATCTTACACACTTGAGAGAAGTTGCATATCTAGATGATATCTTTTCTTTCACGTCCACCTTGTCTTTCTTCTGTTTTTTTCTTTGGTGGCTCCATGAAAGATTTTGCCTTGAGTGTGTGTCTTGTCTCGTTGCATCTTGATGCACTCTTGTGTGGTGAAGATTATTTTCCTCATGCTTATCTCTATGAGGCTTTTTCCATCTTGGTATCCCTCGTCTTGATGAGGCTTTCATCTTCTATCTTCACCATGGGTTGTCACAAGTGTTGGTTATTCGTTTTACATTTTTAGTGTGCTTGTGAACCCTTTTGCTTGGTGTGTGTGGGGAGGACACGTCATGCACCATGTATCTCATTTACCCAAGACTATGTTGATGCTTTATGCTCATCCTTATATTAGTCTTCTCAAGTGCTTTGTCATGACTCACACACATCATTTTGGTTGATCCTATTCTTAAGTTGCCTCTTTTACATGTTGCTCAACCATGTGCTTGTTGCAAGTGCTAGGCTTTGTTTCCTATATGCTCACTTGCACTGGTTGTGAGTTTCTATTGGTTTTGGGGGAGCTATGATCCTATTTTGTGCACTTTGTATCCAATACAAATATTCTTATTTGTGCACAAATCATGGGGAGCTTCTCTAGTTTCTTTAGAACACTCCTCTGCTCATATCATAATATCATTTATTCTTGTGGCTCATAGGAACCTTGATCTAGTTGCTTCAGTTGATATCCTTTGACTGCTTCATTGCTTGTGTCTCCCTTTGTTATGTCTTTGTGGCATATCATTCTTTAGCAATCTTTGTGCCTCAATATAGTTTGTGTTCCTCGAAGTGTTTACCTTTGGGTATGTGTATTGCATTCCACTCTCTTGTTGAGAAATACACTATTTATGGAGGACCACATTTTATATTGGCCTTCTTAGATTTTCGCCCATTTTGGCAATCGATGCCAATGGGAGAGAAGTTTCAGAGAGTTTTGTGGAGAAGTTTAAAGAGTTATCTCCTCTTGCTTTGGTTTTGTTCCTTAGCATTTGCATCTCATTCGCATGCACTATTGGTTGTTGCATTGCATGGTGATGCATAATTCCTTATATAAACTCTCTTGAAAGTGATTGTCATCAATTACCAAAATGGGGGAGATTGAAAGAACATGCGTGTGAGAGAGATTGCACAATTCATTCACGTATAACTATCTAGTGATCGTGGACGTGCATCGCTTGAATATAAATCAATATCTACTTCGTATCGTGGCCAAAGGTACAATATCGATTCAATGCTATAAAGATTGGACACTCACATATCACATTTTTTCTATCTAAATAAACCTTTTCAGTTGTGCATGCCAAAGTTATGGTGATGTTTCTTCAAACAACCAATGTAGATATCATGTACATGCACCATTGTTACTCTTGCATTCAAATTCATTAGTCTTGGATGATTTAAGGTTCTATTATGAAGTAATATATGTAATATTCATATATGAATTCAATAGGTACGCAATTTATGAATGGAGGCTATGTAATCATATGAGGTAACACTTTTAAGTAGCGGACTAACAATATCCATTTCTTTTGTGGGACTACAATATCCATTTCTTTTTGTGCGCCTCTACACTAACATGTCAATGCATTATGTTTAAAGTAAATAACCAATGTCACTAAATTATCTATTTACACGAGAAATACATAGGCTAAGCGTTTGATCCCTCTTTTTGTGAACGCGCCTCTACACCCATACGGTTGGCCGCACCCGTGTGAACGTCCAAGTTATCGGCGCATCATCCTGAGTTATTGTCTTCTTTTCTAGGGTGGACTTCACACCAGTTATTAACTGCTGACGCGTGCCCCGTGTACATAGTCTCGCATGACCTTCCCGCTAGCACGGTCCAAAATTAGTTGAAACTGGATATGAACGATCCCGCGGGCGGCAAAATCTCCCGCCTCCTTCTAAAATTTCCGCCACCTAGTCTTTAGCATGCGAAATTCCCCTTTTGTCCTTGGTGCACGGAAACCAACAGTTACAATATCGCCCTCATCTACATAATAGGTCGGGGCTGCTTTGGTAACTTCCGGTTCCCCCCACCACATGGCACCCCCATTTCCTCTCCCCCTCCCGCAAAAATGACTAACTCCATAGCATCATAGCATCTTACATCACGCCGTCCGTACTTCATCGGCCTTTCTACCCCTCCCCTCTCGAAACCCTAGACTGCACATCTAGTGGCATACCAGAGCCAATTCACTACCAGCGGCGTCCACCTCACCGGATCTGCTTCTGCGGCCGTATCTACCCCTCCCACCTCCCCTAGAAACAACTAGACTGCTCATCCACCACTGTACCACAACCCATTCAGTGTTGGACTTGTCCATGGTGTCGGATCTGCTTCGCGGTACTCTCGTCAACCGCAGTGCATCTGCAGCGGCTCATTCGTATTCCGCACCGGAGACGCTTCTTCCACACCCCTTGGAGCCGCCCCACCGACACCCCCCATCGACGGCATCTGATCGTCTTTGCCGACACCTTCCTCAACCCTACCGGAGCCGCTTCACCGACACCATCGTCAACCCTACCGGAGTAGCTTCGCTTATACCATTCTCAACCCTATCGGGGCCGCTTTGCCAACTCACAAGTCCACGGCCTCAGATCTACTTCGTCGCGCCCTCATCCAACCTACCGGAGCAGCTTCTGACGCCCCGTCCACGACCACAGATCCGCATTGTCGACACCATCCTTAACCCAACCACCGAAGCAGCTTCACCGACGCCCTCATCCACGACCATAGATCCGCTTCGCCCACACCATAGTCCACCCTACCAGAGCCGCTCCCCAAATGCCCTACTCGACGGTTCTAGATCTCCTTACCGGACCCCGACAGCCAGCGCATCGTCATCACCCTTGACGTTTCTAACCTGATTCTCACCGTCTGGCAAGATGCCAAGCACCCGCCACGACCTAGGTACTTGTCACCTTTAAACCCGTCCAGCATCACCTACCCGATGTACTTCTAATATACTAATAGGTCGTGGTTACATGTTATGCAGATGGCAAAAACTACAAGGATGATGTTTCTTCTGGATCTAACAGCTTGGCCAGCCAAGATCCTGGGTTGAGGCATTGTTATGATCTTGTAAGTGTGTCTCTCTTTCTTGTATTGTTGTGTGCCTACCAGTGTGCTTTGCTAGGATTTTCGACCAGTAATCCTTTGTGCAGACAATGATTTCTACTACTAGCTGCTAAATTAGATATGTAGATGTCATACATGATACTACCTTGTACCTCCGTTCCTAAACATAAGTCTTTCCAGAGATTCCACTATAGGCTACATAGGAGAAAAATGAGTGAATCTACACTCGAAAATGCATCTATATACATATGTATGTGGTCCATACTGGAATCTCTACAAAAACATATATTTCGGAACAGAGGCAGTACATTACAAAAAATCATAGGTGGCATGTAGGAATTCCAGTGCACTACATTAGGCTCCCTTAGAGTGCCTGCTAGTCCAGCACACAGAGTCATGGATAGTTTATGTTGTGCACACAATCATTAATTGGTGGTTTAAATATGTGCAAGGGATATGCAATGTATTATCATGTAGAGATGTCTGAAATTAGCCGTGTCAACTTGCAGATAGGGTTACACAATGAAAAAGTACAAGATGTATGTGGCAATTTCATGAAACATCGCAAAAAAAGGAGAGGCAGCGGTGAGCCTATATAGTGTGCTATGGTAGGTCACTCCATTGCAATCATCGTGACATGTTATTTGTATGTCAGTTATATTGGACAAGTTTCTCAGGGACAGTTATTACGAGTTATCCTAAGAAAATAAGCACTCGTGAATATAAGCTCCATGTAATAGGCCAACCAGTTCTTTTCATTGCCTTCCTTTTCAGCTTATCTTTGGTATGATCAGTGAAAAGTCTAGATTGCATTATATTTTTTCATTTTGCTTCCCATATGAAAATTAACTTGACTTGCAAACATCACAAATTGAACCCAGTGCAGTAACTAATATGATAGGAAAATAGACCATCACTATTTGTTCAAGTTGCAAATACAAAGATACCATCTACTTGGCACAATCTACTTTGGTCAATGTCTTCCATAGAGATCCCATTGCCTAATTTAAACGAAGAACGCATGACCCACATTTAAAAGAAGAATAATTATTCATTGAAATTCGATGGTCCAAGTGGCTGGTTATTATCATATAGCAGCACCACCTGAAAGCATCATATAGCAGCAACAACTCATAGCAACTCATCATACAACAACAGCAGCAGTGTGCAATTCATCATATACCAGTAGCACCTCATAGCAATTCATCATATAGCAGCAGCAGGAGCAGCTCATAGCAATTCATCATACAACAGCAGTAGGAGCAGCTTATAGCAACTCATCATATAGCAGCAGCAGCTCATAGCAATTCATCATATAGCAGCAGCAGCTCATAGCAATTAATCATATAGCAGCAGCAGGAGCAGCTTGTGACAGCCTGATTTTTGGCCCATTCTTTTTCTTTTGTTTTTCCGAGGTTTTTGCCCGAGTTTTCTTTTTCATGGCTTTGTGGTCTGGAAACTGAAGAAGATGCCCTCTTATTTGCTTCCAGAGTGGCTTGTCATTCCCAAATCTTTCCCTAGACCCTGTCATTTCATCCTAGCCCAAATCCCACTATTCTTTTTATTGGGAATATTCCTTTTCTATTAAAGGAATAACTCAAATTGCCCTAGGTTGTGAAGCAGCCTATATTTCCATCACTCCTAAGATTCCTAAATAATGCTCATAAATTGTTTGGGTCATATCTTGATAAAATATGGCAAAACTTTTCATTGCCATGTTCAAAAATAATTCCCCAATATTCCTTTTTCTATTCTGCCCTGAATGGCACTTTGTGAAGGAAATGTCATTTATATTTTCCTAGTGGCTCCCAACCTTTTTGGGCATGTTTATATGTCCAAATAATTGCCTCATGCACAATTTCAAACTTATTTGCCTAGCCAATCTTCCTCAGTGAATTTTCAAAGTTTCTGTCAGACAGAAGACTTTGTGAAGGAAGTACTAGCTAGGAGTATCAAAATGAGTTGAAATTTTGCACACTCATTTATGTCCTCATATTAACCCCCTCCACCCATTTTCAGCCCTATCCAATTATATATGTGAGCACAGGAGCAAATCTTTGTTTCTGGCAATATTTTCAGGTTATGAAGCAAGTGCATTTTATATTGCTTCAAAAATCTTGATAAATTACCAGATCATTCTTATACTCATGAAACATCTCTCAACCCAATTTGGCATCATTTCATTGATCCATTTGACCACCAATATTATTTGAAGTTTTTGGACAAAAAGGATGTTTGTGAAGCAAGTGCTATTTTGGGTTTTCCATTTGGCACGAGCTTTTTACATCATCTTCATATGTCCACATGATCAAGCTTTGCCCAATTTGAGCTCAAGTAGACACTCCATGTGAGTGCACCATCATAATCTTCATTTCTGGACCATTTTGGCAGTTGCAAAGCAACTATATTCATACTTGGTCCGTTTCCCCTCAAAACCTCCAGGATCATAGTACCTCCATAGCTAAACACCCCAGACAACTTATTTGGCTTCAAGCAATTCCTTGTTGATCACTAGTGCACGGCTAAGTTTACTGCAGTAAACTTCAGAGCTCCATTCCAACACAACCACAGTGCCTTAGATCAAGCCAATGACCCATTAATGCTCTATCTTGGAAGGACTATCAGCTAGACAACGTTTTTGGTGCCGTAGAGCATTTAATGCCCATGTTCACGTGGTGACTACGACGCTGGCATGCCTATGCGCGCGTTCTGTGCGTTGTGGCGTGTCCAGAGCACTGTTTGTGCTGGACCCCCTCCTCCTCTCGTCGTCTTAGAGCTTGTGAGCATGTCCAGTGGCTTCCTCTTCTCGTCGCTGTCCCTCTGGACCCCTCTCCCCCTCCGGCAGCTTCCTCACTGCCTCAAACCGTCGCGCGCCCACGAACGTGCAATGGCGGTTTGGATCTGTTCGTCATCGTCGCCATCTTCCCTGTGCTCCTTTGGCCTCCTCCTCCCCGTGGGATCTTCCCTGTACCCTCCCCGTCATTTGCCCCGAGCTCATGCGCGTGGGCACGCGTCCGTGGCGCCGGCCACGCGTCCGCGGCGACGCCAGCGCGGCTCCCTCTCCCCCTTGGCTATTTAAGCAACCCCAAGGCCTCCCGATCGCCCCAAGCTCTTCGCCTCACTCCACTACTCCTGCCCAGCCCCTCCACTGAGCTCGAGCCGCTCTCCTCGACTCCCCTGGCCACCATGCCCGCCGTCGGCCTCGGCCTAAATTGGCTCGATGCCGGCCCTCCCCCTCCTTTTTGTAGCCACCAGAGAACCCCCGAGACCCTGCGCTCCTCCCCACCCTCTCGCCTTGTCACTGAAGGATCGAGCCCCTCGCCCCAAGCTTAACCGCCGCCGGCCGCTCCTCTCGGGTGCCCCTCAGCACGGTCACCCTAGTCTTCCCCAGTGCTGTCCTTCGTCAGGAACGGGCGTGGCTCGTCTCTGCCATCCCGCCGGTGCCCTCAGCTGGGCGGGAGACGGCTGGAGCAGCCCGCCCCATCGCCGGCAGCGCGCCCCTCCAGTGCCTCCTCTGTTCCTGTCAGGGGCAAGGAGAGGAGTAAGAAGACAAGATCCAGGTGGGCCCCCCCTGCGCGTGGGACCCCCTGGCCAGTCCCTCAGCGCATTGACCCCGCGGGTCCAGCGTGGATAAGTGGCGGGCCCCACCCACATGGGACCCGCACAACAGCATTGACTAGCCCCCGCCACATTAGATAAGTGGAAAGGTCCTTCTGTTTTACATTTTCAACTTCCAAAAACGTATTTCTAACTTTACGCCTCTGCCTTATCCACTCAGGGACTTGTTGGTGATGAAATTTTTATAGAAAAGTCCCTGAACATCAGCCCTCTATAACTTTTCAACCGTAACTCCAAATGAGGTGAAACCAACGCTCACTTCTTCATTTCGTCGAGCCCATTCTGTTGGTAATGCTTTCACTATGGTTTGACACTGTGAAAATGACCATTATTCCCTTGCCCTTATTCAGCCCTCTCTGAGAGAGAACGTTTTCCGGCGATTCGTTCTGCGAGTTTCTCACACTTTCTCCCGGTGATTTCTTCCACCCCAGGCAAGCCACAATACCCACTCGCATGATAGTCATGCACTAGCCATGGTTTTCTACTTAAATCTTTATTAAGTGTTTGTTTGTTGAAAAGATGGTTATCGTTGTTCCGATGATGTTAGATTTGCATGTTCACTTTCGTGCTATGTTGTCTTGTACTCTGTTATCATGTTCTACCTGCTAGTGTTTCCTTTCATATGTTTATGCTTGCTAGTAGTACTTGTTGATGTTGGTGATGGTCATGCTAGTCAGTATGCCATGCTTAGTGGATATGATTTATTGTTGATATGGTGGATAGTTATGTGATAAACTCATGATTATGTTGGTATCATGTTCATGTATTATATTTGGCATCATGTTATTTTATCATGGCTCAGCATATTTGCATTCAAGTTTAACCGGATTAAATTGAACTTGAACAACTGTTGGCTGAGTCATGGTGCCGCTGAAACGATGCTGACCAGTGCAACCACGCTTACCGGTATGGGACGGTCCTAACTGGGTCTACTGTCGTGCCTCTCGCCGGTGCCTCCAACGAGGGAAGGTTATGGGCGCGCGCTACCCTGATCAGGTAGGTGGACATAAGCCTTGTGTGCCCATTGTTGAGTTATGTTTTTGGGTCCCAGAGTGGATCGTTGCCACGACGGTGGTTTGAGGTGTCTTGAGGTAGGCACGGGGCCACCCATGACTTAGCGCAAAGGGGAGTGGCCGGGAGAGTGTCATGGCAGTAGAACGGTTTTTTCAAAATGCCGTTGGTCCACCCGAATGGGAAGGCGAGGCCATGGGTTCCCTAGTGTGGGTCCAGTGCACTACCTCTGCAGAGTGTATATTAAATCTATCGATAGTCGCGCCCGCGGATAAGGGCCCAGGTCGAAAGTAGGGTACACCATGAGTCAACAGTAATAAGAATAATGTGTTTAATAACAATGAGATAAGTTGGTTGTGATCGCCGTAATGATCATGGTTTGGGACCAAGTGTTGGTCGTGGTTGTGATCACCGTAAGGATCACGGTGGTATCGAGGATACCGAGATGTTGTATTTTCGTGATGTTGTGCGAGACTCATGGGTAAAGATCAAGCTCCTTGTGGTCATTTAATGATGGCTACGATATTGTTTATACCAAGCTTGATTTGATCCTAAAATGATCGTGTGATGTCCGTAGTTGGTAAGTGATGCATGTGTTGGTTACAAGGTAACCCAAGCAGAATAAGTGGTGCATATAGTGTCATCATGTTGCATGCTAGTATTGTCGGATTAATATGTTCATATTGTTCTAGCTGTATCATGTTTATGTTGGTCATGCCATGTTATTATGATAATCACATGTTAATTACTGTTTAACCTGTAATTGCCATGCTATTATCTGTCTTGAATGCTTCTGGTTGTTGTGAGCTTGCAAGTACATTCAATGTACTGTCCTGGCGTGTCATGCCAGTTTGCAGGTCATGCCTGATTTGATTGCTTGCTTGTCGTGGTTTCCGTTCGTGCGAGCTAGGATAAGCGTTCCATCTAGAGTCCCTGCGGAGTGGAGTTCACCACCGTCGTCGTTGTTCCGCTGCTAGAGTTCTTCCACTGCTTCGAGTTGTTCTGTTGCTTGCATAGAGCAACTGAGGATGGCGTAGTGTCGCTGTACCGATGTTATTCATTGTAATATCGGAGACCTTGTATTCATATTCGTGTAGTAATAATAGAAAGCTAGTTTGTTCTATGCTAAGCAGTGCCGTATTCCAGAAGACTTCTCCTCGATCTCTGGGCTAGAATACGGGGCGTTCCGATTTCTCTGAGCCGGGGTGCCACAGTGTTTGGTATTAGAGCAGGTCTGGCTGTAGGACGCCATAGACCATGTGAACGTTAGAAAGTGGTAGTGTAGACCCCAGTTGGTTTGTTGCACTTGATTGCTGCATTTGTTTGTCGCATAGCATGCATATAGATTAGTATTTGTGGTAACGATTTATCTGGTGAGTGTAGCTGGCATCAGTTCAGATCCACTATAGCTCAACCTTTGCATTTCCCCAGTCCCTTTTTCTTTCGGTGTTTGGTGTCATTTCTGTCCCAGTAGAGTGATGCCAAGTGATCCCGACACTGTTGGCAAAAATGGTGCTCAGTTATCACACCGATGTCTTTCCTTCAGTCCAGCCTATCATTTCAGTGATGGACATTCGTCTATTCCGGATCTTTCTTTTATTTTGTCGTGTTGGCAACCCTTAATGATCTTAGTCATCAAGGAATGGCAATGTTAGCAGCCTCAGCTTTTTCCCCGCTATCCTATTTCTTGGACGAGTACGGATCTCTTTCCGTCCGCTTGATAATGATGTGGTTGCGACCTTCGTGTCCTACTGCATGATTACCGAGTACGTCCTCGCCTCCGAGCTAGTCCAGGTTGCTATCTGGCTAATCTAGCACTTGGTGTAGCGTAGTTTACACCAATTCTTCCACACATTTATTCGTCCTCATGCACATTGTCATAGCATGCTAGATCGTAGTATCGGAGATTCCGTGGAATTTGTGTGCTTAAGTAGGCATGCATATTATTGTGTGACTAGTAGTAATATGTGATGATTGCTTGATTTATTATATTAGTAGAATGCTTGTGTCCTTTTGTTTTAGTCGTTTCTGTTGTTCCTTTCTTTGGGCCTTCGGTGTTACAAATTTTTCCCCTAGTAAAGTTGCTCGTCAACCGACACTGGACACGAAGAGTCAGCAAGAAATGCGTATATTTGGAAACTCAGCTAAACATAATGGAATTGTCAGCAGACTGCAATGAAAATTGGAATATCTCATCCAAATGCAAAAGAAATCCTGGGTGGACCGTCAGTATAAAGTTTGCATTAGCGTGCACTCATTACAACAAAATGATTAAATCAGTAAGAGGATAAACTGTGTGCAAGGTTGATAGAATATTAAGGTATGGCTCAGATACAAGTTTAACTTTTCGTTGAGGATGATTTTGGAACTCGATGTACCTGGAAGCAAGCAAAAATATGGCATATACTCAGAAAGGAGAATAGTCCTGCAAAACCCTGTTTCATACAAGAAATCAACATAAAAAATATTCAGATGGTCATATATGTGGAAATCGGTCCGCATAAGAAGCTTCTGGTGGAAGCAACCCAATCTTCCCTCGCAAAATACCAGAGAAGTTTCCAAGGCAAGATTCATCTATCTTCCTCAGTATGATACGTGGATGATTTCCCGTGAAAGGTACCTTGCCTTCTTCAGTAAGCAACCGTGAAGACTTTCGGCATAAGGTACTGAGTCTTTCCCCAGCAAAGTCTTTAAGGGGGTAAGCTTCTGAAGCATGATACCCAGCCTTCTTCAGCAAGCTGTCTGATGAAAGTTTCGAGCACAAGCGAGAAAATATTCCTCAGTAAGACATTGGTACAAGGTAGTACGCTATGAATTGAAATCATATGGCAGTGAATCCCAAGAATCAGATCTGTAACATTTTGGTCAGAATCAAGAATCAGTCAGAATACACGTCTGTCTCGGAATCAGGTCCTCATATATATGCAATGAGCATACCATCAAGATCTTACAAGTCGCTCGGATGATGATCTGATAACCACATGAGGATGATTAAGAGAAGAAAGCCAGTATACACCGCAGTTTGACAAAGGATTGTGAGGATTGACGACATCAATGAGCTCAATACAAGTACCCGTGAACCTGGAAAATGATCCTGATGAGCCCTTGTCCCCTTGTCTCCAATGACGGCACCACGCCTGTGATCTGAGCTGTTTCTAGCTATCCGGGGTGGATGCCGATTTTTGTTTCTCTCTTCAACAACTATCACGAGTCTGAGCTGCTTTTCTGCCGACTCGTACAGCTGTTGAGTTTCTTTTTGTGACAGTAGCCCTATAGCTGCTTTTGGCTATTTTTAGGGAGCTGCCACCTTTTTCTTATCAACCCGGTCTCATGCTCTGAGCTGCTTTTCGGCCGTCTTGAGCCGTGGTTGAGTTATTTCAATAATGTCCCAGATCTGAGTTGTAAAGACCGTTCTGGTGGCTACTGACTTATTTGCCGATTTCTTGCAAGGGTTTCGGATGATCATTCACCAATGATCAGAACTTGAGAGGTGTTGAACCTGCCATTTACTAGGCTACCCTGTCAGAAAAATGGGGATAAGCTACGATTGCCGAAAAATTGCACCGACAGTACCTATGGTCATACGAAGAAGCAATATGGCCCAGCTCTTTCAGCCAAGGATCCAGACCAAGAAAACAATAATGAAGGAGCAAGACCAGTGATGCAGGTATGAAAATTGTACACGACCCCCATGGTGCAGATCCCCCAGACAGTCTAAGTCAGTATTGATCCACATGGATATGCCTACAGCATGAGTAATCGGCATGAGGAATAACAGTCTGGAAGCCTGAGTCCTCACTTATATGAATCATCATGGATAGCCTACCGTGAACAAATTTTTTCCATCAGAACCACCATCAGTCAAGTCTGCAGATATTATCATACAGGCCAAACCCTTTTGCTGACCGCGATAGGAGACAATCAAATATTTGGTACGGATCCGATACTCACGGCAGTGGAACCGGTTAAGACGATTCAGAAACTTCTACGATGAGTCAGAATCTGTCAGGAAACGGTTATGTTTTAACTCACTGTTTGGAACCCAAAGGACCTGCATTTAGTGGAGAAACCAAATGCAACGAGTCAGAGCTTGAGTTTTCATCAGAAAATTCCGATCATCATTACATGAAAGGTTGTCAGTACCGGGTGGCATACCTAGTGGAAATCACTTTCGGATTTGTGAGACGGACATATATTTCAGTCGTGATAATGAAATCACACTCAGCTAGTCAGCAGATCTAAAAAGAAATTGGAGCCTATATAAGCATGAGCAAGCCAGGTAAGATCTGCCAGAATGTGGATACAGTAAAGCAAACCACCCCAGGGCCAGTCAGATAAAAATTTAATGGGAACAACAATAAAGGAAAAAGGATACCCAAGTTGGCAACGGTTTCCTTAAGTCAGAATATTCATAGTAGTTCCCTGAGCAACCAAATCTCGAGGACGAGATTTCTTTAAGGGGTTAAGGTTTGTGACAGCCTAATTTTTGGCCCATTCTTTTTCTTTTGTTTTTCCGAGGTTTTTGCTTGAGTTTTCTTTTTTGTGGCTTTGTGGTCTGGAAACTGAAGAAGATGCCCTCTTATTTGCTTCCAGAGTGGCTTGTCATTCCCAAATCTTTCCATAGACCCTGTCATTTTCATCCTAGCCCAAATCCCAATATTCTTTTTATTGGGAATATTCCTTTTCTATTAAAGGAATAACTCAAATTGCCCTAGGTTGTGAAGCAACCTATATTTCCATCACTCCTAAGATTCCCAAATAATTCTCATAAATTATTTGGGTCATATCTTGATCAAATATGGCAAAACTTTTCATTGCCATGTTCAAAAATAATTCCCCAATATTCCTTTTTCTATTCTACCCTGAATGGCACTTTGTGAAGGAAGTGTCATTTATATTTTCCTAGTGGCTCCCAACCCTTTTGGGCATGTTTATATGTCCAAATAATTGCCTCATGCACAAGTTCAAACTTATTTGCCTAGCCAATCTTCCTCAGTGAATTTTCAAAGTTTTTGTCAAATAGAAGACTTTGTGAAGGAAGTACTAGCTAGGAGTATCAAATGAGTTGAAATTTTGCACACTCATTGATGTGCTCATATTAACCCCCTCCACCCATTTTCAGCCCTATCCAATTATCTATGTGAGCACATGAGCAAATCTTTGTTTCTGGCAATATTTTTAGGTTGTGAAGCAAGTGCATTTTATATTGCTTCAAAAATCCTGATAAGTTACCAGATCATTCTTATACTCATGAAACATCTCTAAACCCAATTTGGCATCATTTCATTGATCCATTTGACCACCAATATTATTCGAAGTTTCTGGACAGAAAGGATGTTTGTGAAGCAAGTGCTATTTTGGTTTGTCCATTTGGCATGAGCTTTTTACGTCATCTCCATATGTCCAAATGATCAAGCTTTGCCCAATTTGAGCTCAAGTAGACACTCCATGTGAGTGCACCATCATAATCTTCATTTCTGGACCATTTTGGTAGTTGCAAAGCAACTATATTCATACTTGGTCCGTTTCCCCTCAAAACCTCTAGGATCATAGTCCCTCCATAGCTAAACACCCCAGACAACTTATTTGGCTTCAAGCAATTCCCTGTTGATCACCAGTGCACGGCTAAGTTTACTGCAATAAACTTCAGAGCTCCATTCCAACACAACCGCAGTGCCTTATATCAAGCCAATGACCCATTAATGCTCTATCTTGGAAGGACTATCAGCTAGACAACATTTTTGGTGCTGTAGAGCATTTAATGCCCATGTTCACATGGTGACTACGATGTTGGCATGCCGGTGCGCGCGCTCTGTGCGCTGTGGCGTGTCCAGAGCACTGTTTGTGCTGGACCCCCTCCTCCTCTCGTCGTCTTAGAGCTTGTGAGCATGTCCAGTGGCTTCCTCTCCTTGTTGCCGTCCCTCTGGACCCCTCTCCCCCTCCGGCAGCTTCCTTACCGACGTAAACCGCCGCGCACCCATGGACGTGCAGTGGTGGTTTGGATCTGTTCGTCGTCGTCGCCATCTTACCCGTGCTCCTTTGGCCTCCTCCTCCCCGTGGGATCTCCCCTGTACCCTCCCCGTCGTTTGCCCCAAGCTCATGCACGTGGGCACGCGTCCCTGGTGCCAGCCACGCGTCCGCGGTGACGCCAGTGCGGCTCCCTCTCCCCCTTGGCTATTTAAGCAACCCCGAGGCCTGCCAATCGCCCCAAGCTCTTTGCCTCGCTCCACTACTCCTGCCGAGCCCCTCCATTGAGCTCGAACCGCTTTCTTCGACTCCCCTGGCCGTCGTGCCCGCCGTCGGCCTCAGCCTAAATTGGCTCGATGCCGGCCCTCCCCCTCCTTTCTGTAGCCACCAGAGAACTCCCCGAGACCCTGCGCTCCTCCCCAACCTCTCGCCTTATCGCCGGAGGACCGGAGCCCCTCGCCCCAAGCTTAACCGCTGCCGGCCGCTCCTCTCGGGTGCCCCTCACCGCGGTTGCCCTAGTCTTCCCCAGCGCTGTCCTTCACCGGGAATGGGCGCGGCTCGTCTCTGCCATCCCGCCGGTGCCCTCAGCTGGGCGGGAGACGGCTGGAGCAGCCCGCCCCATCGCCGGCAGCGCGCCCCTCCAGTGCCTCCTCTGTTCCTATTGGGGGCAGGGAGAGGAGGAAGAAGACAGGAGCCAGGTGGGCCCCCCTGCGCGTGGGACCCCCTGGCCAGTCCCTCAGTGCGTTGACCCCGCGGGTCCAGCGTGGATAAGTGGCGGGCCCCACCTGCGTGGGACCCGCACGACAACGTTGACTAGCCCCCGCCACGTCAGATAAGTGGAAACGTACTTCTGTTTTACGTTTTCAACTTCCGAAAACGTAGTTCTAACTTTACGCCTCTGCCTTATCCACTCAGGGACTTGCTTGTGATGAATTTTTTACAGAAAAGTCCCTAAACTTCAACCCTCTATAACTTTTCAATCGTAACTCCAAATGAGGTGAAACCAATGCTCACTTCTTCGTTTCTTCGAGCCCATTCTGTTGGTCATGCTTTCACTATGGTTTGACACTATGAAAATGACCATTATGCCATTGCCCTTATTCAACCCTCTCCGAGAGAGAATGTTTTCTGGCGATTCGTTCTGCGAGTTTCTCGCACTTTCTCCCGGTGATTTCTTCCACCCCAGGCAAGCCATAATACCCACTTGCATGATAGTCATGCAGCAGCCATGGTTTTCAACTTAAATCTTTATTAAGTGTTTGTTTGTTGAAAAGATGGTTATCGTTGTTCCGGTGATGTTAGATTTGCATGTTCACTTTCGTGCTAGGTTGTCTTGTACTCTATTATCATGTTCTACCTGCTAGTATTTCCTTTCATATGTTTATGCTTGCTAGTAGTACATGTTGATGTTGGTGATGGTCATGCTAGTCAGTATACCATGCTCAGTGGATATGATTTATTGTTGATATGGTGGATAGTTATGTGATACCCTCATGGTTATGTTGATATCATGTTCATGTATTATATTTGGCATCATGTTATTTTATCATGGCTCAGCATATTTGCATTCAAGTTTAACTAGATTAAATTGAACTTGAACAACTGTTGGCTGAGTCATGGTGCCGCTGAAGCGATGCTGACCAGTGCAACCACGCTTACCGATATGGGACGGTCCTAACTGGGTCTATTGTCGTGCCTCTCGCCGGTGCCTCCAACGAGGGAAGGTTATGGGCACGCGCTACCCTGATTAGGTAGGCAGGTGTCGGTGTCAAAACCGGTGGATCTCGGGTAGGGGGTCCCGAACTATGCGTCTAGGCGGATGGTAACAGGAGACAAGGGACACGATGTTTTACCCAGGTTCGTGCCCTCTTGATGGAGGTAAAACCCTACGTCCTGCTTGATTGATGTTGATATTGTGTATGTTTACAAGAGTGGATCTACCACGAGATCAAAGAGGCTAAACCCTAGAAGCTAGCCTATGGTATGATTGTAATGGTTGTTGTTGTTGTTGTCGTTGTGTCCTATGGACTAGAGCCATCCGGTTTATATAGACACCGGAGAGGGCTAGGGTTACATAGAGTCGGTTACAATGGTAGGAGATCTACGTATCCGTATCGCCAAGCTTGCCTTCCACGCCAAGGAAAGTCCCATCCGGACACGGGACGAAGTCTTCAATCTTGTATCTTCATAGTCTTGGAGTCCGGTCGATGATGATAGTCCGGCCGATGATAGTTCGGCTGATGATGGTAGTCCGGCTATCCGGACACCCCCTAATCCAGGACTCCCTCAGTAGCCCCTGAACCAGGCTTCAATGACGATAAGTCCGGCACGTATATTGCTTGGCATTGCAAGGCGGGTTCCTCCTCCGAATGATAGAAGATTGTGAACACCAGGATAGTGTCCGGCTTTGCAAAATAAATTCCACATTCCATCGTAGAGAGAATAATATATACACAAGTTCAATCTGCTGACATTTTTTTTGCAGCATGACATCACGCCACTACCGAGCCATTACTTGAATCGTTTTTTACTCTACCACCTCAGCGCATTTAGCGAAGTGGTTTCCTTGGCACGTCTTGTCGAAGCAGAGATCGTGTTCCCCCTTAATCCGGGATTCTCATCAATACGGACGTGGGTAACCCAACCACGCCATTGATGGTGACGCTTGGGGGATAAGCGAGTTTTACCAGGCCGGTGGGGGACGCGTAGATTTCGCCCGCCCATATAAGGGATAAGGATTCACCTTTTCACCTACGCCTTCTTCCTCCTTTGCTTATCCATCTCTGCGCACTCGAGCTCCAGCGCCCAAGCCCGCACATCTCGTCTCGACCTTCCCCAGTCATGTCTGGAGCGGGAGGCAAGTGGATGACCTCCTCCATTACGGAGGAGCACATCGAAAGACTGCGCAGCGCCGGCTACCTGTCCGGCGACATCGCGCACCGGCTGCCCGACGAGGGGCTCATCCCCACCCCCAGGCCCCATGAGAGGGTCGTTTTTCTTCCCCACTTCCTCCACGGACTGGGCTTTCCACTTCACCCCTTTGTCCGGGGGCTCATATTCTACTACGGCCTGGATTTCCATGATCTGGCGCCGAACTTCATCCTCAACATCTCGGCGTTTATCGTCGTGTGCGAGGCCTTCCTCTGCATCCAGCCCCACTTCGGCTTGTGGCTCAAGACCTTCAATGTCAAGCCGAAGGTAGTGAAGGGCACTCAAGCGGAGTGCGGAGGCGCCATGTTGGGCAAGATGCCCAACATCCCTTGGTTCGAAGGGGCCTTCGTGGAATCTGTCAAGGTGTGGCAATCGGGGCGGTTCTATATCACCGAGCCGCGCGACCCTACGTGGGCGGCGGCCCCCAAGTTCATATCTGGTATCCCCACGCAGCTCACCTCCTGGAAAGAGAAGGGCTTGCTGTGGGGTAGTTCGGAGGAGCTGACGGGACTCCAAGCCTGTATCCAGAAGCTGGTGAAGAAACTCAGGCTGGTTAACGTGGTCCAAGTCATGCTCATCCGCTGGATTCTCCCATGCCAAGAGCGGGCATTCAATCTGTGGGAGTTCAATTCGGAACAGCACCAGGCGCTGAGCGGGATCTTTGACACGACGTACGAAGGCGCCTGGAGGGTGTTGTTTAAGGGCGCCGAAGCCCCCGCATCCGCGACCGAAGATCGCGGATTTCGCTCGCAGCACCAAACCGACGAGGTAAGTGATTCTACCCCTTTGCAGGACACTTGTTTTTCATAGTTTGACTCTATGTGGGTTTTAATTTCCCCTTTTCCTTTGACAGGACTGGATGAGGAAGGCGGAGCAGATTATCTGCCCGGCTCCTACGCCAGAAAACCCAGTACACGCCCGTCTAGCGAGGCTACTGGTTCCGGCACCGCACGTGGTGCCGGAGAAGAAGGCCAAGAAGGAGGCCACGGGTGCTTGAAAGAGTTCCCATTTTCAGGTGTCCGACGACTCCGGGGCGGACTCCTCCCCCGAAAACGAGGAGGAGAAAGAGGACTCTCTCCCAGAGGAGGGAGAGAGGAAGAGGAAGACTTCCCCAACAGGGGAGGCCGAAGGGTCCAAGAGGGGAAGGACTATTCCCCCGGACAGCTCCGCCAACATCAACGTTGGCGAGGAAGAATGGCCTTCAAGGGCCAGGCCTCCAGCGAGATCGTAAGTATCCGGATTCCTGAGTGATTTATAATTTCTTTTTCTATGTCACATAGTGTCATTCTGATGCCGCATGCTGCCTGTAGTCCGGCCAATGATGATCTCCCCGCTTCATCGAGCGGGTCGTTGGCTCCGTCGGATGTAGACTCCATCCCGACCGCCTCCACCCCTCGCGACACCGAGGACGCCGAGGTGGGATCCCAAGAAGGGACCCATCAGGGGGAGGCTCCGGAGGCACCACAAGGCGTCCTCCCGGACTTTGCGCCAGACTCCATATCAGAACCCGCAGTGGTTCCGGAGTCCGGCCGGCGGCCCCCTCGCGCGAAGGGCAAGACCATGACACCGGCGGCTTCTGTCCAACCGGAGGCGCCGGACAATTTGTTGGAGGCGCTGCAGAGCGCCTCCATCAAGGAAGAACACCGCACTATTATGAGTGCGGTGATTCAGAAGGTACAGCTTGCCAAGAGCGGGCTGACCGAAGCCTGCAGTAGCCTTCTATTAGGCTTTGAGGTAAGAAGTTAAAAATATGCAATGTAATACCGCATAGACAGTAGCCCCTGATGCTCAGTTCGGTGTTCGGAAAGAAAAGCCGGACCGAGGATCTGAAAAAAAGAAGATATACGCAGGGTTGCTAAAAAATTATGTCAATATGGGTTGCAGGCTGCGCTGCTGACCTCTGCCGCACTGACTGCGGAGGTCGGTGCTTTGAAGCAGGAGCTCGAGCGGTCCAAGAAAGAGCTCGGCCGCGCCAAGAAGCAGCTCCAGGACAAAGAAGGTGAGTAACACCACTTTGAACTTGTACCTTACAGAAAAGGATTTAGGTTGCAACAAAAAATAACAAGGATAACATGGGTACTGCAGGGGCCACGAATGAGGTGGCGACCCTGAAGGAGGCCGTGTCTGCGGCCGAACGCAATGCGGCCGCGGAACGGGTAGAGCGAGAAAAGCAGGAGGCGCGGGTGGCGGTGGTTCGGCAAGAGCTCCAGGCTCTCATGGAAAAGCATGAGAGTTTGGAGCGTGACTCAAAGACTCGAGAGTCCGAGCTTGCCTCGGCTCTCGAAAGTGCCAAGACTGCCAAGGCCGATGCCCATAAGTCCCTTCAGGAGATTGAGTTGGTGAGGAAGATAGCGGCGGGTAAGGCATTTTTCATACAAAGCAAGCATGTGAATGTAAATTACGTGTTACTTACCCGAATTCGGAGCTCTCCAGGGGCGTTTGCAGATCTGCCTCGCAGCGTGTCTGATGCCGCCGCATTCTACCGAGCCAAGGAGGGGAGCTCAATGGAGAAGGTCTTCTGGTCTCAGTATGCTGAGGCCGGCCATCCGGTGCCCCCTAGCGACCAGCTGAAGCAGCTGGTCGAGCTCCACAAGGTGGCCGAGCAGGCCATGAAGGGCCTCATAGTCCGGCTGTGGCCTGGAGAGGCCATGCCTGGGAGCTACTTCGGTCTCGTGCGACGGTTGGTGGATGTGTGCCCCTGGGTGGAGGTTATCAAGCGCTCCACCTATATTGAAGGTGCTCGTCGGGCCCTTGCCCGCGCAAAGGTGCATTGGGGCAAGCTGGATGCGGAGAAGTTAATCACTGACGCGCCACCAGCGGGCAAGGAATATCGTACGCCCGAGATGTACTATAAGACTGTCCTGAAGGGTGCCCGCAAAATTGCGGATGAGTGCCCCAGGGATGTAATTATTGAGTAAATTCGCAATGTGTTATCCTGTGCGCTGAAAACTTTGTTCATATGCGCTAAGCAATGCTTGTTAATTTAAAATATTACCTTCTGTGCGGCCGTTTATTAAATCTGAGAGATGGCAAGTCGTCGGCTTCAGCCCCCATGCCACGAGTGCTGGGGTGATCGGGATAAACTTGAGCGCTCTTGTTCCCATTTTTGGGTCCATCTAGGGAGGCGCTCAACACAACGAACAAGGCAACCGGACTTATAGTGCTTGAACACTCTCACTTAGCCATAGAATTCTATAATTTTCAATTTCGGCGAAGCCCCTAGTATTCGGAAGACCGAATTTGGGGCGCTATCCACGCCTTCGTCGGACATTATCCGGAACTTCGCTCGAAGCGGCGTAGGTCTTTAAGGACCCGAAAGGACCTCTCGAACAGCGACCCGTCTCTCGCCTTATCATGACAGTCAGTTTTAGCTTTCTCCACTAAGGCGTTAACCCGGCTCAACCGGGGCGCAATCGCAGTGGTTCTCCCAGTGCTACCTTAGCCGATAGAACGGAACGTAAGGTGCCAAACATGGGAGCCGGGCAAACCCAACTATTGACCCAAGACATGATTCGGAGCCGATTCATATAATGCTATAAGTTCGGGGTGCCGCACTTGTGAAAGTGTTCGAACTTTATCACACCATAATGCGGGGAACATAAGCCCCTAGTGTATTTGGCCGTACCAAAATGTACGGATGCAACATGTCATAAATGAACATATATATATAAGGTAATGCAATTATGGGCAAAAAGTGCTGCATTTTATTCGAGAAGATCTGCTATGAGTGCGGAATGATACAAATAGTGCGGAAAGAAAGGGATTGGACGAATTAAAGGTGTCTCCCTCCAGGGGTAGGCCGCGGAATGGTGTATTTAACAAATTTAATGCTCGTAATGGAGACCACCTGAGTGTTCGTCGCAGCCTTTGTCCTTCCCTGGCTGTTGCATCATGAGTTTGGCAGGTTCGCCGCCGGATAGAGTTCTGTATAAAAAAGAGAAAAATAAAAGATAAAAAGAGCAACACACTTGGGAGCCCCTGGTGTGGTCGAACCGCACTCTGGGTCTGTTGTGGTTGTGCCTCTCCCCCTATGCCCATGGTATCTCCAGGGCGTAATTATGTACGCGGAGAGTTTGTCTTACAATTGTGTGAGGGCTGGGGTTGAGGCTGCATTGCTACGCGTGCTCGGAACGTGCCAGGTGGTCTTGGTTGATGTTGCTCCGGGCGCGTTTGGCCGTGTTCCGTCGTTTAACGGCCGGACTCAAAAATTGCCTTAAAAGGCTGCTATGTACTTCTGCCGCGAGAGCCGCTGTATGTTCCTCCGTTCGGAGGGAGCGTTCCGTGTTTCCATTGACCGTGATGACTCCACGAGGGCCTGGCATCTTGAGCTTAAGGTATGCATAATGCGGTACCGTGTTGAATTTTGCGAACGCGGTTCGTCCGAGCAGAGCATGATAGCCACTGCGGAATGGGACTATGTCGAAGATTAACTCCTCGCTTCGGAAATTATCTAGGGATCCGAAGACCACTTCCAGTGTAACTGAGCCTGTACAACTGGCCTCGACACCTGGTATGACGCCTTTGAAGGTTGTCTTTGTAGGTTTAATCCTTGAAGGGTCTATGCCCATCTTGCGCACTGTATCCTGATAAAGCAGGTTCAGGCTACTCCCGCCGTCCATCAGGACTCTCGTGAGGTGAAATCCATCAACGATTGGGTCTAAAACCAATGCGGCGAATCCGCCATGGCGGATACTGGTTGGATGGTCTCTTCGATCGAAAGTGATCGGGCAAGAGGACCATGGGTTGAATTTTGGGGCGACTGGCTCCATCGCGTATACGTCCCTTAGTGCATGCTTCCGCTCCCTCTTGGGTATATGTGTTGCGTATATCATGTTTACCGTCCGAACTTGAGGGGGGAATCCCTTTTGTCCTCTGTTGTTCGGCGGCCAGGTCTCTTCCTCGTCATCACTGTGTAGCCCCTTGTCATTGTTTTTGGTGATTAATTTGCCTGCCTGCTTGAATACCCAACAATCTCTGTTGGTGTGGTTAGCTGGCTTTTCGGGGGTTCCATGTATTTGACAGGAGTGGTCGAGTATTCGGTCCAAATTGGACGGGCCCGGAGTGGTTCTTTTTTATGGCTTCTTCCGTTGACCGGGCTTGGAGCCTCGGAATCCGGCGTTGACTGCCGTATCCTCATTGCTGTCGCCGTTAATGCGGCGTTTGTTTTTGTTTTGACGCGACCTGCCATTGCGGTCCTTGGTATCCGAACTGCCAGCGTTTTTGCTGAGGTTGTTGCTGCGAGCTAGCCAGCTATCCTCTCCCGCACAGAAGCGGGTCATGAGTTATGTGAGGGCTGCCATGGATTTCGGCTTTTCCTGTCCTAGGTGCCGGGCCAGCCACTCGTCGCGGATGTTATGTTTGAAGGCAGCGAGGGCCTCTGCATCCGGACAGTCGACGATTTGAATTTTCTTTGTTAAGAATCATGTCCAGAATTTCCTGGCCGATTCGTCTGGCTGCTGGATTATGTGGCTTAGGTCATCTGCGTCCGGTGGTCGCACATACGTGCCCTGGAAGTTGTCGAGGAATGCGGCTTCCAGGTCTTCCCAGCATCCAAATGACTCTGCGGGCAGGCTGTTAAGCCAATGCCGAGCTGGTCCTTTAAGCTTGAGCAGGAGATATTTGATGGCGTGAAGATCGTCGCCGCGGGCCATGTGTATATGGAGGAGATAATCCTCAATCCAAACCGCGGGGTCTGTTGTGCCATCGTAGGATTCGATATTAACGGGTTTAAACCCTTCAGGGATTTAATGATCCATTACTTCGTCAGTGAAGCATAGTGGCTGTGCGGCGCCTCTGTATTGAGCAATATCGCGACGTAGGTCGATAGAGCGTTGTCTGCTGTGTTCGGCCCGGCTGGAGTAGTTGTATCCGGTGCGACGGTATTCGTCATGGGTCTTGGGGCGCCCACGTGATCCATAGATAGATCTGGATTGTTTTGCCTTGTCCTCCAATATATCCCGCAAGTCCGGCACGTTCCCCCATGGCTTTATGCTTTTTGAGCGATGCCGGGGTACGGTTTTGGTGGAGGGCTTGCATGCCTCTCTGTCGCGGCCACGAGGTGGTCGGTCTGCCGTATTGTGCGCTGGTGATGCAGGTTTGTACCCTTCCTCCTCTAGTCGGGGGAGCAACTTGCGTTTTGGGTAACTTTTGGAGGGGCGTTCGAGTTCATACTCTTCGGCCGCGAGGACCTCGGTCCATCTGTCGGCCAGTAGGTCTTGATCAGCTTGAAGCTGTTGCTGCTTTTTCTTTAGGCTGTTTGTCGTGGCCATTAGCCTGCGTCTGAAACGCTCTTGCTCGACGGGATCCTCAGGCACGACGAATTCGTCGTCGTCGAGGCTTGCCTCGTCTCCGGAGGGAGGTAAGTAATTATCATCCTCGACCTCTTCGTCTGCCGCCCTCTCGTGAGGGCTTGCTTCTGCCTCCTCCTGCGCTGGATCGTGCTGGAGGGGGTTGTCCTCGGCACTTTCTGGGGTGTTATTATCTCCTGTGCCAGAATCTCCATTCTTGCTGTGGCGGGATTTAGAGCGGCGCCGCTGACGTCGGCGCTTGGGCTGTTTCTTTAAGGAATCGGCCTCCGTTGCTTCTTCGCCGTCCCCATCTTTTGGGGTGTCCACCATGTATATGTCATATGACGAGGTGGTCTTCCAGTGTCCTGTAGGCACTGGTTTTTGATAGTCTCCGGCATCGTCGTCCATACCGTCGATGTCTTCGGAGTCGTAGTCGAGTACGTCGGTTAGATCATCGACGGTGGCTACGAAGTGGGTGGTGGGTGGGCTCTGAATTTCTTCGTCGTCCGCGTCCCGAGCATCCTGGCCGTAGTTCGGCCAGGGCTCTCCGGATAGCGAGAGATGCTTCAGCGAATTTAAGATATCGCCGAAGGGTGAGTGCTGAAAGATGTCCGCAGCGGTGAATTCCATGATCGGCGCCCAATCGGATTTGACTGGCAGGGGCGCAGGAGGTTCGGAGTCCGGCGCCTCGGAGTCATGAGCTTTATGCGGGACAAGGTAAGTGTTCGGCTCCATCGCTGTAGAAGTTGTAGCTCCCGAGGCAGTGTCCAGCCATCCGTCCTCGATCTGAGCGATCGGCTCCGGACTATGGGTCGGAGCGGATTCGTGTGCGGCCTCCAAGGTGCTGTCCGGCGGCAGAGTTAGGTCGTGCCCATCGTGACAGCGCGGCATGCTCGGCTGTGGCTCCGATCCATCGAAGATCAAGTCCCCGCGGATATCGGCCATGAAGTTTAGGCTTCCAAACCTGACCTGACGGCCAGGGGCGTAGCTTTCGATCTGCTCCAGATGGCCAAGTGAGTTGGCCTGCAGTGCGAAGCCGCCGAATACGAAGATCTGTCCGGGGAGAAAAGTCTCACCCAGGACTGCGTCGTTGTCGATTGAAGAGGCCATCAAGCCTATCGGTGACGACACAGAGGAACTCTCAATGAAAGCACCAATGTCGGTGTCAAAACCGGCGGATCTCGGGTAGGGGGTCCCGAACTGTGCGTCTAGGCGGATGGTAACAGGAGACAAGGGACACGATGTTTTACCCAGGTTCGGGCCCTCTTGATGGAGGTAAAACCCTACGTCCTGCTTGATTGATATTGATATTGTGGATGTTTACAAGAGTGGATCTACCACGAGATCAAAGAGGCTAAACCCTAGAAGCTAGCCTATGGTATGATTGTAATGGTTGTTGTTGTTGTTGTGTCCTACGGACTAGAGCCATCCGGTTTATATAGACACCGGAGAGGGCTAGGGTTACATAGAGTCGGTTACAATGGTAGGAGATCTATGTATCTGTATCGCCAAGCTTGCCTTCCACGCCAAGGAAAGTCCCATCCGGACACGGGACGAAGTCTTCAATCTTGTATCTTCATAGTCTTGGAGTCCGGTCGATGATGATAGTCCGGCCGATGATAGTTCGGATGATGATGGTAGTCCGGCTATCCGGACACCCCCTAATCCAGGACTCCCTCAGCGGGCATAAGCCTTGTGTGCCTGTTGTTGAGTTAAGTTTTTGGGTCCCAGAGTGGATCGTTGCCACGACGGTGGTTTGAAGTGTCTTGAGTTAGGCATGGGGCCACCCATGACTTAGCCTAGAGGGGTGTGAGTCGGAGTGGCCGGGAGAGTGTCATGGCAGTAGAACGGTTTTGTCGGAACGTCGTTGGTCCACCCGAATGGGAGGGCCAGGCCATGGGTTCCGTAGTGTGGGTCTAGTGCGCTACCTCTGCAGAGTGTATATTAAATCTATCGATAGCCGCGCCCGCGGATAAGGGCCCGGGTCGAAAGTAGGGTACACCATGAGTCAATAGTAATAAGAATAATGTGCTTAATAACAATGAGATAAGTTGGTTGTAATTGCTATAATGATCACAGTTTGAGACCAAGTGTTGGTCGTGATTGTGATCGCCGTAAGGATCACGGTGGTATCGAGGATACCGAGATGTTGTATATTCATGATGTTGTGTGAGAGTCATGGGTAAAGATCAAGCTCCTTGTGGTCATTTAATGATCGCTACGGTATTGTTTATACCAAGCTTGATTTGATCCTGAACTGATCGTGTGATGTCCGTGGTTGGTAAGTGATGCATGTGTTGGTTACGAGGTAACCCGAGCAGAATAAGTGGTGCATATAGTGTCATCATGTTGCATGCTAGTATTGTCGGATTAATATGTTCATATTGTTCTAGCGGTATCATGTTAATGTTGGTCATGCCATGTTATTTTGATAATCTCATGTTAATTACTGTTTAACCTGTAATTGCCATGCTGTTGTCTGTCTTGAATGCTTCTGGTTGTTGTGAGCTTGCAAGTACATTCAATGTACTGACCTGGCATGTCATGCCAGTTTGCAGGTCATGCCAGATTTTATTGCTTGCTTGTCGTGGTTTCCGTTCGTGTGAGCTAGGATAAGCGTTCCAGCCAGAGTCCCTGCGGAGTGGAGTTCACCACCGTCGTTGTTGTTCCGCTGCTTTGAGTTGTTCTGCTGCTTGCATAGAGCAACTGAGGATGGCGTAGTGTCGCCGTACCGATGTTATTCATTGTAATATCAGAGACCTTGTATTCATATTCGTGTAGTAATAATAGAAAGCTGGTTTATTCTATGCTAAGCAGTGATGTATTCCAGAAGACTTCTCATCGATCTCTGGGCTGGAGTATGGGGCGTTCCGGTTTCTCTAAGCCGGGGTGCCACACAGCTCATAGCAATGCATCATATAGCAGCAACAGAAGTAGCTCATACCAATTAATCGTATAGTGGATCAGAATGGAAATTTGGCAACAAATCAGAGGAGATCCTCACCTTGTTGGATGAGCTCATCCTTCAACAGCACCTCAAGGCCATGGCCTGGGAGGAGGGGAGGGGAATAAGGTGCCTTCTGTCATAGTTGTGCGGCGCCCGCCGGAGTAGTGCGTTGGATGGACCACGGTGGAGCAGCTGCTGGAGACCATGAGAATGAGGGGCGGCACCAGAGGGAGGAGCAGCCGGGGAGATTTGCCCCCTACCCGCCATCCATGTAGCCTAGCTGGACAGAGCATCATCGAGGACTAGGCCAGATGGGACCAGTGGCGACGGCTCGCTGGAGGAACCCTAGTGCTGCAGGCAGGGGATTGAGGTAGAGGGAAAGGGGAGAGGAGATGAAAGCGGGCAAGGCAATGAACGCTTGCGTGTTTGTTTTTACTTGAGGGTCAGGTGTGACGCGGGCGTGAGCAGTTGCATTTTGAGTGTAATATAGGCAGACAATAGAGTCATTTCACTATTCCCCTTCCCTTCAATTTGTAGTGAGCTCCTACCCGAAACACCCCGCTCCAAAGTGAAATAAGTTAAGCCCAAGCCTATAACTCAAAAATGACTTCTTTACATCTTTTAGGCTTATTTTGACAATAAGCCCTGAAAAGGCGGAATCGAACTGGCCCTTAACCTGCAATTCAATTGTGCGTGCAATGATGAATCACTCCTGCCTGCTATAGTGTACATTTAGGCATCATCATACATGGCATAACCTAATACATGTGCATTCCATTGTAGAATCTGGAATATGCAATGTTTATGTTGGTTCATACGTTGCACATGATGTTTAAATGCCCCTTAAATCTGGTCAGTCAAGTGATGGTCTTTAAGCCTCCTTCTTTGCTTCTTTTCTTGATATGTAAGATTTGCTCACACATTTGTTCAATTACTTGTTTGCATCAGCCAGCCATACTAGGACTGTTTGCTTTGATTACTTGTTGTTCTTGATCTAACACTCTAACAGAGCTTGTCAATGATTTAAACACTAAGGGCTGTTGTAGTGGGGCCTTTTCTAACTCATAGGTGACATAAAGGTTTGGCTGTACACTAAAGTAGGCTCTCCAAGAGTACCTGGAGATCCAGTTCGAAGGTATGCCTAGTTTTTACATAGTGCAGACATAGTAAATGCTCATTTCATTGCGTGCAAGTGCAAGAGATGTGGCATGTTTCATTTTGTGGTGTTGTTTTGTTATAATCTCATCCTTCTGTGTTGTTCATAGACTGGAAAGTATGCATATTTATCTTCCAAGGAGACGAGTAACTAGTTTGTGTCACCTTGCAGAGGGGGTGCAATGAAGATAAGATTGAGGATTTCCAAGTATAAGATGTTAGGAAGGAGCCTTGCAAGAGAAGTAGGAGCTGCGCTGAGCCTGTTCAACCAGTTAAGGTAAGTCACTGTATCCAACTCAATAGTTCAATTCCTTGTTTGTTTCATACATAGTTAATTTGCTCTTTTCAATTGCTTTATTTGTCCTCAGTTAATGAGATGCCCAAACAATGATGCCTGATGTTGGGTACTTGTATAACTATTAGTTGACATAATTAAAGGCCTTACCATTTAATTACTCTGCCGAAGTGTGCCTGAAGCTTTGAAGTCTATTAACCAACTATTATTGCATGAGGCTCACAATCTAGTTTGTACTAGGCTAATGATTGCATAGTTTTGCTTGCTGTAGTAGGTTTGTATGAATTCCTCTGTTGTTCATTATTCTCCCTAAGACTTTAATTGAGCTACGGAATGGCCAACTGCTTGCTTACTTATATGCAACATGTTGTCTAAATTTGTAACTTGTCTGTGTTTTGGATTGGGCCCCAACATCATGCTCCTCTAGTGAGCTAAGAGAGATTTCTGTATGCAAGCTGCACAGACTACCTTTTTTATAATTTTTAAAATATCACCTGCTTATGCTTCATGATGTGTAACATTATTGTTAGTCCTATTTTGCCATGTACAAAATAGTCTATCTTGCTCGCTTCACTGTTTTAACTATATTTTTGCCCTAGTCATGTGTACTTACAGAAACACTTTAGGATGAAGTGACATCAACACAAAGATCCGCGAGCAGTGCGGCATGGCCGTTACCGAATGATTATGGATTGGAATTGGAATGTGCTGATGTTCTCGAGCATCAACTAGATGTGGCAAGACAACGTGTACATGATTCTCAATGTACAATCAACAAGTTGAGACTGGACATGCAGGTATTAGATGCAGGAGTCAAAAAATGAAACAAGACACTGAGGTAGCCACGAAGGAATCGGAGATTTTGCAGACATAATTTTGTGTTATCTGAATCCGGCTAATCCTATTTTCTGAAGAGATTATAGTTCAAATGGTAAGTTCTGTTGATGCGTGTCCATGATGTATGAGCTTTATTTGTCCAGTGTATGTAATTTGCTGTTTGTACATGCTTTATTATCACTGGTGCCAAACTATAATGCCCAGTGGGTATATTCGGCTGTAATTTCTTTATTCTATAATGTAGGATTATTCTACGTTTCTATGCCTTAGTATTTTTATTGTATAGTATACGTTTTTTAGAGGCGATAGTATAAAGTAGGATAATTCTTGAATATGCTATATCGTTGAAACGGGGGCCAACACGCCCAAACATTTCCTGGACGCCATACAAACAAACAAACATGTGTAGTCAAAGCAGGCCTTAATTGGGCTGGTCAAAATAATATTAAGTGGATCCCAAATGATGTGGCCCACCGTAACAACGGCTCTTAGCAGGCCGTCAACAAGCCTAAAGCTCGATAGGACCGTATAAATGGAAATGGCTCGCGGGCCTTTAGCAGGCCGAAATAAATGTCAATTTTGTCTCAGCCCTTTTACTTTACGGGCCAGTAAGAGGCCGAAAGTGTTATGGGCCAAAGGAGGCCCAATTTGCAAACTAGGCTTTTAACATGCCGAAAGTCGCTTGGGCTGAAATGATGCCCTGTGGAACATGGGCCCCTAATGGACCTAAAGTCAAAGGCCCAACTGTTGTGCGGGCCGTTAACAGGCCGAGAGACAAAATGGGCTAAGAGTTGGCCCATTTACCGAATGGGCCAAGGACGGGCCTAAAGTCACAGATGGCTAGAATTGGCCCAACTGCAGAATGGGCTGGGAAAAGGCCGAAAGACGTTCCGGGCCGTTAACGGTCTGGAACTGATGATGGGCTGCTAACAGGCCGAAAGAAGCTCAGGCCGCAATTGGGCCCAAAAATGTAGCGGGCCGTTAACGGGCTTAAACTGACAATGGGTTGGAAATTGTCAAATCTAGAATGGGCCTTTGATGGGCCGATTATGTGTAACTTGTATGGGTCGTACTTGTAAATGGGCCTGACTCAAGTAGGCCGCTAATGGGCCGGCCCACTTATTTTGACAGGCCTGGCCTTTTCATCGGAATGGGCCTCTGTAGAGTCGTGCCACATGTCAACGTATCATAGGCACCTCCTGTCCAACGAGTGGATGACATCTGTCCCAACGGTGAGCCAACACGTGTTTCCTCAGGCCAATGAGAATTTTACACGTGGAAAATCCCCATTGGTCCGGGTTGTTAACGGGTTATCGGGTCCAAAAACGGACCCGGTAGCTTAACGGCGAGCCGTTAGGTCGATGCCACATGTCGGTCACCCTTGACAAAAGCACTTCTATGACGCGTGATTTATCGTCATGGAAGTGGACACTTCCGTGATGATAATTTTGGTACTATCATGGAACACTTCTACAACAACACATGTATTATTATCTTGATTCTGTCATAAAATCGTCATGGATGTACATGCATGACACAAAACGTGACCTACTGTGACAATCACGTATCATCACGGAAGTGTATTTTTTTTGTAGAGTAGTGATATGCAAAGCCATAAGCTTGGGGATGATATGTTTGATGAAGATGATATTTTTATTCCCCCAAGTTTTGATGTGCAAATTTGTTATGATGATAGCATGCCTCCTATATATGATGACTACAATGATGAAAGTGTGTTTGGAAGAGTGTCAACTCTAGGTAGTAGTGACCCCACTATTTTTGAGGGTGTTGAATCTTATTACAATATTGATGAAAGTGGATTTGGAGAGGTCATGAGTTTATTTAGTGATGCATCCACTATTTTGTAAGAGGTTTCAATTGACTATGATGAGAACAAAGTTTCTACCTATGATGATTATTATGATGACATGTATGCCATAAAGAGTAATAAATTATCTATGCTTTTGGATCATGAAAAGAATGCTTTATGTGACGGTTATATGTATGAATCTATTCATGATGCCACTGAAAATTACTATGAGAGAGAGGAACTTATGATTCATGATGCTCTTGTTATGTTTCAATCTTTATCTTTTATGCGAGCATCATTAAACTCATCATGCCTAGCTAAAAGGCATTAAAGAAAAGTGCTTGTTGGGAGACAACCCAACACCTTTATTTACTGTTTTTGCATGTTCACATGATTGTGCTACTGTAGTAATCATGTTTTATTGTCTTTGTTTCAATAAAGTGCCAAGTAAAGCCTTTGGGATCATGTTGGGTGATAGTTGATTTGATCCTGCTGAAAAAAAGAAACTTTTGCACTCATGAAAATAACTCTCATTTTTAACAGAAGAGTGCTTTTGAGTTTATTATTTTTGCAGAAGATTAATATACAAATTTATCACGTGGTCCTAATTTTTTCATAATTTTTGGAGTAGCATAAGTAGGGTTTGAGTACAGATTACTACAGACTAATCTATTTTTGACAGATTCTGTTTTCAATGCATAGTTTGCTTGCTTCCTTGTTTCTATGGCTTATATTGCTCAATATAAATTGGGGAAATTATATGCTACAATAGACATTGTGTGGAAACAATTACGAATCTTGTATTTGGCAGTACCAAAGTGAAATGGTTTGCTCTTTATCATACTAACCTATCTCACGAAGTTCCGTTAAGTCTTGTGTGATTGAAGTTATCAAGTTTTGGGTGAGACGTCCATATGAGGAGAATAAGGAGTGAAAAGACCCTATATTGGGGATGCCTAAGGCATCCCAAGGTAATATTCAAGGAAGATCCAAGCAACTAAGCTTGGGGATGCCCCGGAAGGCATCCCCTCTTTCGTCTCCAACATTATCGGTAACCTCACTTGGAGCTATGTTTTCATTCATCACATGATATGTGTTTTGCTTGGAGCGTCAATTTATTTTGTTAGGATTTGCTTGTTGATATTTATAATAATGTTTTGCATCTTTTATTTCAATAAAAGTGGTAATGATAGCCTTTGACATGCTTATTTTGGAAGTATACTTGTTGCTGTTTGAAAACAGAAAGTTTATCGATGTTACAAAAATTCCCTAGAAAAGTCAGAATATGATAAAAGTTGAAATTATTTGCAAATTAAGCTCTGATAAATTTTCTTCAGTGTGTAGTTTGTTTCATAATTTTTGGAGTTTAAGAAGTATTGATACTCTTGCATTCTTTACAGAATGTATTGGTTTAGCAGATTGCTGTTATGTTTGCATTGTTTGCATATGTTTGCTTGTTTAATGATTCTATTTGAGGATAGGACTATTAAATATGCAGAGGCATTTAGTATGCAATGTTGGATAATAATTTTAGTGATTTTCTACAGTATAGAATGATAAGGTTTTTGCATTGGTTTATACTAACTTATCTCACGAGTTCTTGTTGAGTTTTGTGTGGATGAAGTTTTTGAGATTTAGGGAAACCGTGATATGAGAGGAATTAAGGATACACAAAATCTCAAGCTTGGGAATTCCCAAGGCATGCTAAGTTAATATTCAAATAAGTCTCAAGCATCTAAGCTTGGGGATGCCCCGGTAGGCATCCCACCTTTCTTCTTCAACAATTATCGGTTAGTATCGGTTGAGCCTAAGTTTTTGCTTCTTCACATGAGCTGTGCTAGTCTTAGAATGTCATTTTATTTTCATTTTTCTTGCTGTTTTAATAAAGTACTTAGATCTGAAAGTTTTTAAATAAAATAGAGTCCTCAAATAGTTGTCAGGGAGGCTAAGTAGGCGGCAATCACATCCCGTCAACGAAGCTATTTTCTATGGAATTGCTCTAGTGCTTCACTTATATCCTATGAGTAATTTGTTGAATAAATTGAATGTCTTGAAGTTGAAATAATATCATGCCTAGTGGTAGGTTCGCATTGGGTTTAAAAAGTGAAATCTTTTGGAGTTTGACAATCACAATATTGGTCATGCAAGCAATTCACGAGTAATTAGCATAAGGAAGAGAACTTTCACATGCAAATACACTATCTTGGAAATCTTTTGTGATTGTGAGCCCCCATCAAAATATTATATGCCAAAATTGTTGATGTTGGACAAGGAAGACAACGTAATGATTTATGTTTGTTCATATTCACATAGAAGTTATATTGTCATAGATCCTTCAACATGTGGTGCTTTCCCCCTATCTTTGCTAGCCAAAAATTCCGCACCAAGTAGAGATACTACTTGTGCATCCAAAAACCCTTAATCCCAAATCTAGTTTGAGAGTCCACCATACCTACCAATGGATTGAGCAAGATCCTTCAAGTAAGTTGTCATCGGTGCAATAAGGCAATAAAAATTGCTTCTAAAAGTGTTAGATCATTTAGTGTAAGATAAAATTGAGCGTTGTGAGAACTTGTGATGGCAAAGAATAAAAGCGACAGACTGCATAATAAAGGTTGCTATCATAAGGGGCAATATAACGTGATGTTCTTTTGCACTAAGGGTTGAGCATACAAACAAATAAGCGCATGGCAACCTCTGCTTCCCTCTACGAAGGGCCTATCTTTTACTTTTATATATTTACTTTTATGCAAGAGTCAAAGTTTTTCTCCCTATTCCTTTTCATTTTTCTCCTTTGGCAAGCATCATGTGGTAAGGAAGATCTAGGCACATATATCAGTTGGATATGGGTAGCATGAGTTATTATTGTTGACATCACCCAAAGGTGAATACGTTGGGAGGCGAAGTTATAAGCCCCTATCTTTCTATGTATCCGGTTGAAATGTTTTGCTCATGTGTATGCGGTGAGTGTTAGCAATCATAGAAGACTATATGATGATTGAGTATGTGGAGCTCTTACTTAGACTCTGTTGAATAAGTTGAATTGCAATTGCTTGGTGACTGAGAACATAGGTTGTTGTGTTTCAAGAGAATTCATTGTTTGGACCTTAATATGTGAATTGGTTGCTACTATAACATGAGAAGTTTTATAAGAAAGAATTGCTGTTATGATGCTAGGAAAAGTGATTGAAATTATCATTGATCAAACTTATGCACTTTAATAGCATTCACACTTCATAAATTATTTCTTTTATCATTTACCTAGTCAAGGACGAGTAGGAATTAAGCTTGGGAATGCTGATACATCTCCGACGTATCTATAATTTATGAAGTATTCATGTTGTTTTATTATCATTCTTGGATGTTTTACAATCATTTTATAGCAACTTTATATCATTTTTTGGGACTAACCTATTGACCCAGTGCCCAGTGCCAGTTGCTGTTTTTTGCTTGTTTTTTACATCGTAGGAAATCAATATCGAACAGAGTCCAAATGAAACGAAACTCCTGGAGGATTTTTTTTGGTCCAAAAGAAAGCCAGTGGGCCAAGGAAGCACCTGGGGGGCTGCTCGAGGGGAGCAGCACCCACTAGGGCGTGCCAAGAGGCCCAGGCGCACCCTGGTGGGTGCTGCCCACCTCGGGTGCCCCCCCGGACCCCCTCTTTACACTATAAAATCCCAAATATTCCAAAATCCTTTGGGGGTAGCCCTAGATCAGAAGTTCCACCGCCACAAGGCCTCTGTATCCACGAGAGCCAATCTAGACCCCGTTCCGGCACCCTGCCGGAGGGGGAGATCATCACTGGTGGCCATCTTCATCATCCCGGCGGCCACCACGATGAGGAGGGAGTAGTCCACCCTCAGGGCTGAGGGTTTGTACCAGTAGCTATGTGTTTAATCTCTCCCTCTCGTATTCTTGATGTGTCACGAACTTGATGTATCGTGGGCTTTGTTAATATAGTCAGATCATATGGTGTTTCCCCCTCTCTATCTTGTTGTGATGAATTGAGTTTTTCCCTTTGAGATTTCATTGTTATGGGATTGAATACTTTTATGGATTTGAGAACACTTGATATATGTCTTGCAATTGAATACTCGTGGTGACAATGGGGTATCGTATTGATTCACTTGATATATGTTTTGGCACTCAACTCGCGGATTCCCGAGGTGAGATTGGGGTAAGCTATGCATAGGGTTGATGCATGTTCTTGTCTTTGTTTCTCCAGTAGAAATCTTGGGGCACTCTTTGAAGTTCTTTGTGTTGGATTAAGTATTATGAATATGAATTTGCTTTGGTGTTATTTTAGTATGAACTCTAGGATAGATCGAACGGAAAGAATAGCTTTGTGTTATTTTAGTACGAACTCTTGAATAGATCGAACGGAAAGAATAGCTTTGAGGTGGTTTCGTACCCTACAAACAATTTATTCTTATGTTCTCGCTAGATAGGAACTTTGGAGTGATTCTTCATCGCACTTTGAGGGATGGTTATATGATCCAATTATATTAGCATTGTTGAGAGATTGCACTAGCAAAAGTACGGACCCTAGGCCATGTTTCTAAGCATTACAACACCGTTTGTGTGCCCGTTTACTATTTGCTACCTTGCTGTATTTATTTATTCAGATTATAAAAATATGTTTCTACCATCCATATTACACTTTTATCACCATCCCTTCGCCGAACTAGTGCACCTATACAATTTTCCATTGTATTGGGTGTGTTGGGGACACAAGATATTTCTTGTATTTGGTTGCAGGGTCGTTTGAGAGAGACCATCTTCATCCTACACCTCTCATGGATTGATAAACCTTAGGTCATCCACTTGAGGGAAAATTGCTACTGTCCTACATAACTCTGCGCTTGAAGGCCCAACACGTGTTTACAAGAATAAAGTTGCATAGTAGACATCAAGGTCATGACTATATTTGATGATAATCCCACTATTTTGGAAGAGTGTCAACTTTGCATGCATACGAATCATTGATGCAGCTTGAACTACATCGGTATTTCCCCGAAGAGGAAGTGATGATGCAACACAGCTACGGTAGGTATTTCCCTCAGTGATGAGATCAAGGTTATTGAACCAGTAGGAGAACCATGCAACACTACGTAAACAGTAGATGCACACAAAGAACAAATACTTGCAACCCGACGTGTTAAAGGGGTTGTCAATCCCTTTCGGGTAACGATGCCAGAAATTATCAAGTTGACGAGATAAAATTGTAGTAGATTGATAGATGCAAATAAAATTCAGCGGGGTATTTTTGGGTTTTTGATAGTATAGATCTGAAAATAAAAGATGCAAATAAATAAAAAGGCAAATGTCAATATAGATCTAAAAATATATGATGAGAAAATAGACCCGGGGGCCGTAGATTTCACTAGTGGCTTCTCTCTAGAAAAATAACATACAGTTGGTAAACAAATTACTGTTGAGCAATTGATAGAACTTCATATAATTATGAGGATATCTAGGAAATTATCATTATATAGGCATCACGTCCAAGATTAGTAGACCGACTCCTGCCTGCATCTACTACTATTACTCCACACATCGACCACTATCCAGCATGCATCCAGTGTATTAAGTTCATGGAAAAATGGAGTAATGCAATAAGAATGATGACATGATGTAGACAAGATTTATTGATGTAGGAATAGACCCCATCTTGTTATCCTTAATAGCAATGGTACATACGTGTCATTTTCCCTTCTGTCACTGGGATTGAGCATGGTAAGATCGAACCCATCACAAAGCACCTCTTCCCATGGCAAGAAAAATTGAACTAGTCGGCCTAACTAAACCAAAGATTTGAAGAAGAAATACGAGGCTATAAGTAACCATGCATGTAAGAGATCAAAAGACTCAAATAACTTTCATGGATAAAAGCATAGATCTGATCATAAACTCCAAGTTCATCGGATCCCAACGAACACACCACAAAAAGAGTTACATCAAATAGATCTCCAAAAGACCATTGTACTGATAATCAAAAGAGAGAGAGAAAGCCATCTAGCTACTAACTACGGACCCGTAGGTCTACAATGAACTACTCACGCATCATTGGAGAGGCACCAATGAGGATGATGAACCCCCCCCGTGATGGTGTCTAGATTGGATCTATGGTTTCTAGAACTTGCGGCGGCTGGAATTGTTTTTCGCCGACTTCCCTAGGGTTTCTAGAATATTGGGGTATTTGCAGAGCAAAGAGGTGGTGCTAGAGGCGGCCGAGGTGGGCACAGCCCACCAGGGCGCGCCCAAGTGGGTTGTGCTCCCTTCGGAAACCCCTCTGGTACTTCTTTGGCCCAACATGTGTCTTCTGGTCCAGAAAAAATCACCAAAAAGTTTCGCTTCATTTGGGCTCCGTTGGTATTGATTTTTGCGAAGTAAAAAACAAGCAAAAACAACAACTGGCACTGGGCACTATGTCAATAGGTTAGTCCCAAAATATGATATAAATTTGATACAAAATGATTGTAAAACATCCAAGAATGATAATATAACAGCATGGAACAATCAAAAATTATAGATACATTGGAGACGTATCAGCATCCCCAAGCTTAGTTCCTGCTCGTCCTCGAGTAGTTAAATGATAAAAACAACATTTTTGATGTGGAATGCTGCCTAACATGTTCATCACATATTCTTTTCTTTCTAGCATGGACATTTGGACTTTTATATGATTCAAAGTAATAGCCTAGTTTTGACATGAAGATTTAAATACTCAAGCATATCAACAAGCAACTATGTCCTTTCAAAATATCAACGCTAAAGCAAGTTATCCATAGGCCATTATGCTCAATCATTGATCCATTCATGAAACACACTCGCATATTAGCTACACCCAGTGCTCAAGTACGATCATAGTGCCCCTTAGTTGGTGCTTTATAAGAGAAGATGGAGACTCAAATAAAAATAAAAATTGCATAAAGTAAATAGAAAGGCTCTTCGCAGAGGGGAGTAGGGATTTGTAGAGGTGCCACAGCTCAAAGCGAAAAAGATAGAGATAAAACATTTTGGGTGGCATGCCTTTCCGGTCAACGAAGACGATCGAGTAGTTCCCAATACTTTCCATGCTAGATATATCATAGGCGTTTCCCAAACAGAAAATAAAGTTTATTCCTTTTTCCACCATACTTTCACATTCCACGGCTAACCGAATCGACGGGTGCCGTGCATACCAACACTTTCCAAGGAATTTATTATTTGATAACATAAAGTAAATTCATTTTTCATTTCAGGATTGGGCATTGATACGTCTCCAATGTATCTATAATTTTTGATTGTTCCATGCTATTATATTATCATTCTTGGATGTTTTACAATCATTTTATAATCATTTTATATTATTTTTTGGTACTAAACTATTGACATAGTGCCCAGTGCCAGTTGTTGTTTTTTACTTCGCATAAAATCAATACCAAACAGAGTCCAAACGCAACGAAACTTTTTGGTGACTTTTTATGGATCAAAACACACCCAATGGGCCGAAGAAGCACCTGGGGGGGTGCCCCGAGGGGGGCACAACCCACCAGGGAGCGGCTGGGCCACCAGGTGCGCCCAGGTGGGTTGGGCCCACCTCGGTGTCCTCCCACACCGCCTCTTTGCTCTATAAATATCCCAATATTCCAGAAACCCTAGGGGAGACGATTAAAATCGATTCCAGCCGCCGCAAGTTCTAGAAATACCAAATACAATCTAGACACCATCACGGAGGGGGTTCATCATCCTCATTGGTGCCTCTGCGATGATGCGTGAGTAGTTCATTGTAGACATACGGGTCCGTAGTTAGTAGCTAGATGGCTTCCTCTCTCTCTTTTGGTTCTCAATACAATGGTCTCTTGGAGATCCATATGATGTAACTCTTTATTGCAGTGTGTTTGTTGGGATCCGATGAACTTTGAGTTTATGATCAGATCTATGTTTTTATCCATGAAAGTTATTTGAGTCTTCTTTGATCTCTTATATGCATGATTGCTTATAGCCTTGTATTTATTCTCTAATATTTGGGTTTTGTTTGGCCATCTTGATCTATTTATTTTGCAATGTGAAGAGTTGCTTTGTGATGGGTTTGATCTTACGGTGCTTGATCCCAGTGACAGAAGGGGAACCGACACGTATGTATCGTTGCTATTAAGGATAATAAGGTGGGGTCTATTTCTACATAAATATACCCTCTCTACATCATGTCATCGTTCTTATTGCATTACTCCGTTTCTCCATGAACTTAATACACTAGATGCATGCTGGATAGCGGTCGACGTGTGGAGTAATAGTAGTAGATGAAGGCAGGAGTCGGTCTACTAATCTTGGACGTGATGCCTATACAATGATCATTGCTTGAATATCGTGATGATTATTTGAAGTTCTATCAATCGCCCAACAGTAATTTGTTTACCCGTCGTTTGCTATTTTTCTCGAGAGAAGCCACTAGTGAAATCTATGGCCCCCGGGTCTCTTCTTTATTATATTTGCCTTTGCGATCTATTTTTATTTTTATTTTCAGATATATTAATCCAAAAAATACAAAAATACCTTGCTGCAATTTGTTCTTATTTATTTTATCTCGAGTTCTCGCGAGATCTATTTATCCAATCTACTACAATTTTACCTATTTTTTTATCCGTGAGGGATTGACAACCCCTCTCTTACGTTGGGTTGCACGTATTTGTTCTTTGTGTGCATGAGTTGTTTACGTGGTGTTGCGTGGTTCTCCTACTGGTTCGATAACCTTGATCTCATCACTGAGGGAAGTACCTACTGTTGTTGTGCTGCATCATCCCTTCCTCTTTGGGGAAATACCGACGTGGTTTAAGAAAACATCAAAAGGAATTTCTGGCGCCGTTGCCGGGGAGACATCATCAACATCTACCAGGGTCCTAATCACAAATCTCATCTCCTTGCAATTTACATTATTTTCCATTTGCATCTTGTTTTTCTCTCCCCCACTTCACAAAAAATTATTGTTTTATTCGCCTGCTTTTTAGTTCGGCGTTTTCTTGCCGGATCTATTTTTGAGTGCAATCTTGTTGCATAGTCACAATGACTCAAGAGAACACCAAGTTGTGTGGTTTCTCCCATACCAACAACAATGATTTTATTAGCACTCCGATTGCTCCTCCCGCCATTGGTGCGGAGTCTTGTGATATCAATACCGCTTTGCTGAATCTTGTTATGAAAGATCAATTTTCCGGTACTCCTAATGTGGATGCCACGTCCCATCTTAACACATTCATGCAATTGTGCGATATTGATGTCTACTACACAACCTTCTTCTTGTAGACGTTGTTGGGCCTGCAAGTGCATAGGTTTGTAGGACAGTAGCAAATTCCCCTCAAGTGGATGACCTAAGGTTTATCAATCCGTAGGAGGCATAGGATGAAGATGGTATCTCTCAAGCAACCCTGCAACCAAATAACAAAAAGTCTCTTGTGTCCCCAACACACCCAATACAATGGTAAATTGTATAGGTGCACTAGTTCGGCGAAGAGATGGTGATACAAGTGCAATATGGATGGTAGATAAAGGTATTTGTAATCTGAAATAATAAAAACAGCAAGGTAACAAGTGATAAACGTGAGCGTAAACGGTATTGCAATGATAGGAAACAAGGCATAGGGTTCATACTTTCACTAGTGTAAGTTCTCTCAACAATAATAACGTAGATAGATAATATAACAAGCCCTCAACATGCAACAAAGAGTCACTCCAAAGCCACCAATAGCGGAGAACAAATGTAGAGATTATGGTAGGGTACGAAACCACCTCAAAGTTATTCTTTCGGATCAATCTATAAAAGAGTTCGTACTAGAATGACACCTTAAGATACAAATCAACCAAAACCCTAATGTCACCTAGATACTCCATTGTCACCTCAAGTATCCGTGGGCATGATTATAAGATATGCATCACACAATCTCAGATTCATCCAACCAACACAAAGTACTTCAAAGAGTGCCCCAAAGTTTCTACCGGAGAGTCAAGAACGTGTGCCAACCCCTATGCATGGGTTCCCAATGTCACGAAACCCGCAAGTTGATCACCAAAACATACATCAAGTGGCACATGATATCCCATTGTCACCACAAATAATCACGGCAAGACATACATCAAGTGTTCTCATAAAAGACCCAATCCGATAAGATAACTTCAAAGGGGAAACTCAATTCATCACAAGAGAGTAGAGGGGGAGAAACATCATAAGATCCAACTACAATAGCAAAGCTTGGGATACATCAAGATCGTGTCATAGAGGGAACACGAGAGAGAACACGAGAGAGAGAGATCAAACACATAGCTACTGGTACATACCCTCAGCCCCGAGGGTGAACTACTCCCTCCTCGTCATGGATAGCGTCGGGATGATGAAGATGGCCACCGGTGAAGGATCCCCCCTCCGGCAGGGTGCTGGGAAGGGCTCCCGAGAGGTTTTTGGTGGCTACAGAGGCTTGCGGTGGCGGAACTCCCAATCTATCTTCTGTTCTGGAAGTTTTAGGGTACAAGAGTATATATGGGTGCAGGGGGTATGTCGGAGGAGCTACGGGGGCCCCACGAAGCAGGGGGTACGCCCGGGGGGGTGGGGGTGGGCGGCCCCCACCCTCGTGGGCAGCCCGTATCTCCCATGACGTGCACTCCAAGTTCTCTGGGTTGCTTTCCTTCCAAAAATAACTTCTCCTGTCGATTTCGTTCCGTTTTGACTCCGTCTGATATTCCTTTTCCTCGAAACACTGAAATAGGCATAAAATAGCAAATCTGGGCTGGGCCTCCGGTTAATAGGTTAGTCCCAAAAATAATATAAAAGTGGATAATAAAGCCCAATATTGCCTAAAACAGTAGATAAAGTAGCATGGAGCAATAAAAAATTATAGATACGTTGGAGACATATCAAGCATCCCCAAGCTTAATTCCTGCTCGTCCTTGAGTAGGTAAATGATAAAAAAATTTTGATGCGGAGTGCTACTTGGCATAATTTCAATGTAATTCTTCTTACTTGTGATATGAATATTCAGACCCGAAAGATTCAAGACAATAGTTCAAATTTACACAAAAATAATAATACTTCAAGCATACTAATCAAAGCAATCATGTCTTCTCAAAATAACATGGCAAAAGAAAGTTCATCCCTACAAAATCATATAGTTAGGCTATGCTTCATTTTCGTCACACAAAGATGTTCCCAACTTCTATACCCCCGATGACAAGCCAAGCAATTGTTTCATACTCAAATAATCTCAAACTTTTTCAACCTTCACACAATACATGAGCGCGAGCCATGGATATAGCACTATGGGTGGAATAGAATATGATGATGGGGATTGTGTGGAGAAGACAAAAAAGGAGAAAGTCTCACATTGACGAGGCTAATCAACAGGCTATGGAGATGCCCATCAATTGATGTCAACATGAGGAGTAGGGATTGCCATGCAACGGATGCACTAGAGCTATGAATGCTCAACAAAATAAAACTAGTGGGTGTGCATCCAACTCGCTTGCTCAAGAAGACCTAGGGCATTTGAGGAAGTCCATCGTAGGAATATACAAGCCAAGTTCTATAATGAAAAATTCCCACTAGTATAAAAAGACAACTTATGAGACTCACTACATGAAGAACAAGGTGCTACTTTGAAGCACAATATATGAGACTCACTACATGAAGAACAAGGTGCTACTTTGAAGCACAAGTGTGGAAAAAGAGATAGTAGCATTGCCCTTTTTATTTATTTTTTTATTTTTTGGGCCTTTTTTTTGGCCTTTCTCTTTCTCTTTTTTGGGCAATGCTCTAATAATGATGATCATCACACTTCTATTGATTACAACATAAGGATTACAACTCGAAACTTAGAACAAGATATGACTCTATATGAATGCCTCTGGCGGTGTACCGGGATGGTGCAATGAATCAAGAGTGACATATATGAAAAATAATGCATGGTGGCTTTGCCACAAATACGATGTCAACTACATGATCATGCAATGGAAATATGATAAAAGTAATGTATGTCATGATGATGATGATGGAAGTTGCATGGCAATATTATCTCGGAATGGCTATGGAAATGCCATGATAGGTAGGTATGGTGGCTGTTTTGAGGAAGATATAAGGAGGTTTATGTGTGATAGAGCGTATCGTATCACGAGGTTTGGATGCACCAGCAAAGTTTGCACCAACTCTCAAGGTGAGAAAGGGCAATGCACGGTACCGAAGAGGCTAGCAAAGGCGGAAAGGTGAGAGTGCGTATAATCCATGGACTCAACATTAATCAAAAGAACTCATATACTTATTGCAAAAATTTAGAAGTCATCAAAAATCAAGTACTACGCGCATGCTCCTAGGGGGATAGATTGGTAGGAAAAGACCATCGCTCGTCCCCGACCGCCACTCATAAGGATGCACAAGCCAGGTACACTTCATGTTTCAAATTTGTTACACAACTTTAACCATACGTGCATGCTACGGGACTTGCAAACTTCAACACAAGCATTTCTCAAATTCATAATCACCCAACTAGCACGACTTTGATATTATCACCTCCATATCTCAAAACAATTATCAAGCATCAAACTTTTCTTAGTATTCAACACACTCATAAGAAAGTTTCACATATCTTGAATACCAAGTATATTAATATTAAGCAAATTACCATGCTATGTAAGACTCTCAAAATAATCTAAGTGAAGCATGAGAGATCAATAGTTTCTATAAAACAAATCCACCAACATGCTCTAAAAGATATAACTGAAGTACTAGAGCAAATGACAAACTACTCCGAAAGATATAAGTGAAGATCAATGAGTAGTCGAATAATTATGCAACTATGTGAAGACTCTCCCATTTGATAATTTCAGATCTTGATACTTTATTCAAACAGCAAGCAAAGCTAAAGAAAACATTGCAAGGATATCACAACTCATGTGAAGAAGCAAAAACTTAGGCTCAACCGATACTAACCGATAGTTGTTGAAGAAGAAAGGTGGGATGCCTACCGGGGCATCCCCAAGCTTAGATGCTTGAGACTTCTTGAAATATTATCTTGGGGTGCCTTGGGCATCCCCAAGCTTGAACTTTTGTGTCTCCTTAATTCATCTCATATCATGGATTCTCTTTTTATCAAAAGCTTCATTCACAACAAACTCAACAAGAACTCGTGAGATAGGTTAGTATAAACCAATGCAAAACCTTATCATTTTATACTGTAAAAAATCACTAAAATTATTATTCAACATTGAATACTAAATGCCTCTGCATATCTAATACTCCTATCCTCAAATATAATCATTAAACAAGCAAACATATGCAAACAATGCAAACATAACAGCAATCTATCAAAACAGTACAGTCTGTAAAGAATGCAAGAGTAACAATACTTCCCTAACTCCAAAAATTATGAACTAAAATTCCCACTGTAATAAATTTATCAGATCTCAATATGCAAAAAGATTCAACATTATACCACTCTCTGACTTTTCGAGGGAAGTTTTGCAGCAGCGGTAAACTTTCTGTTTTCAAACAGCAACATGTATACTAGCAAAAAAAGCATGGCAAAGGCTATCCTTGACTTCTTTATTGAAACTAAAGATGCAAAACACTAATATAAAAAACAGAAAGCAAATACTAACAAGAGGAAATGACGGTCCAAGCAAAACACATATCATGTGGTGAATAAAAATATAGCTCCAACTAAAGTTACCGATGAACGAAGACGAAAGAGGGGATGCCTTCCGGGGCATCCCCAAGCTTAGGCTCTTGGTTGTCCTTTAATATTACCTTGGGGTGCCTTGGGAATCCCCAAGCTTAGGCTCTTGCCACTCCTTATTCCATAGTCCATCGAATCTTTACCCAAAACTTGAAAACTCCACAACACAAAACTCAAAAGAAAACTCGTAAGCTCCGTTAGTATAAGAAAATAAAACAACCACTTAGGTACTGTAATGAACTCATTCTAAATTCGTATTGGTGTAATATCTACTGTATTCCAACTTCTCTATGGTTCATACCTTCCGATACTACTCATAGATTCATCAAAATAAGCAAACAACACATAGAAAACAGAATCTGTCAAAAACAGAACAGTCTGTAGTAATCTGTACCAAACGTATACTTCTGGAACTCCAAAAATTCTACCAAATTAGGAAGTCCTAAGCAATTCGTGTACCAATCCAGAGCAAAAAGAATCAGATCAAGAGCACGTTTCGGTGAATTAGCAAAACTAATTTACTGAGTGCAAAAGTTTCTGATTTTCAGCAGGATCAACACAACTATCACCGTAAGCCATCCTAAAGGTCTTACTTGGCACTTTATTGAAACAAAAGCTATAAAACATGATTACTATCAGTAGCATAATCATGTGAACACACAAAAACAGTAAGGATAAACATTGGGTTGTCTCCCAACAAGCGCTTTTCTTTAATGCCTTTCTAGCTAGGCATGATGATGACAATGATGCTCACATAAAAGATAAGAGTTGAAACATAACAGGAGCATCATGAAGCATATGACTAGCACATTTAAGTCTAACCCACTTCCTATGCATAGGGATTTTGTGAGCAAACAACTTATGGGAACAATAATCAACAAGCATAGGAAGGTAACACAAGCACAACTTCAAGAATTTAAGCACATAGAGAGGAAACTTGATATTATTGCAATTCCTACAAGCATATGTTCCTCCCTCATAATAATTTTCAGTAGCATCATGAATAAATTCAACAATATAACCAGCACCTAAAGCATTCTTTTCATGATCTACTTGCATAGAAAATTCACTACTCTCCACATAAGCAAAATTCTTCTCATGAATAATAGTGGGAGTAAACTCAACAAAACAACTATCATGTGATTGAAAATTAATATCAAGATGACAAGTTTCATGGTTATCATTATTCTTTAAAGCATACGTGTCATCACAATAATCATCATAGATAGGAGGCATGCTTTCATCATAGTAAATTTGCTCATCAAAGCTTGGGGGACAAAAAAATATCATCTTCATCAAAATTAGCTTCCCCAAGCTTGTGGCTTTGCATATCATTAGCATCATGGATATTCAAGGAATTCATACTAACAACATTGCAATCATGCTCATCATTCACATATTTCATGCCAAGCATTCTATGTAATTCTTCTTCTAGCACTTTGGCACAATTATCCTTTCCATCATACTCACGAAAGATATTAAAAAGATGAAGTGTATGAGACAAACTCAATTCCATTTTTTTGTAATTTTATTTTATAGACTAACTAGTGCTAAAACAAGAAACAAAAAGATTCGATTGCAAGATCTAAAGATATACCCTCACTTACCTAGCTTTCCCGGCAACGGCGCCAGAAAAGAGCTTGATGTCTACTACACAACCGTCTTCTTGTAGACGTTGTTGGGCCTGCAAGTGCACATGTTTGTAGGACAGTAGCAAATTTCCCTCAAGTGGATGACCTAAGGTTTATCAATCTGTAGGAGGCGTAGGATGAAGATGGTCTCTCTCAAGCAACCCTGCAACCAAATAACAAAAATTCTCTTGTGTCCCCAACACACCCAATACAATGGTAAATTGTATAGGTGCACTAGTTCGGCGAAGAGATGGTGATACAAGTGCAATATGGATGGTAGATAAAGGTATTTGTAATCTGAAATAATAAAAATAGCAAGGTAACAAGTGATAAACGTGAGCGTAAACGGTATTGCAATGATAGGAAACAAGGCCTAGGGTTCATACTTCCACTAGTGTAAGTTCTCTCAACAATAATAACATAGATAGATAATATAACAAGCCCTCAACATGCAACAAAGAGTCACTCCAAAGCCACCAATAGCGGAGAACAAACATAGAGATTATGGTAGGGTACAAAACCACCTCAAAGTTATTCTTTCGGATCAATCTATAAAAGAGTTCGTACCAGAATAACACCTTAAGATACAAATCAACCAAAACCCTAATGTCACCTAGATACTCCATTGTCACCTCAAGTATCCGTGGGCATGATTATACGATATGCATCACACAATCTCAGATTCATCCAACCAACACAAAGTACTTCAAAGAGTGCCCCAAAGTTTCTACCGGAGAGTCAAGAACGTGTGCCAACCCCTATGCATAGGTTCCCAATGTCACGAAACCTGCAAGTTGATCACCAAAACATACATCAAGTGGCACATGATATGCCATTGTCACCACAGATAATCATGACAAGACATACATCAAGTGTTCTCATAAAAGACTCAATCCGATAAGATAACTTCAAAGGGGAAACTCAATTCATCACAAGAGAGTAGAGGGGGAGAAACATCATAAGATCCAACTACAATAGCAAAGCTCGGGATACATCAAGATCATGCCATAGAGGGAACACGAGAGAGAACACGAGAGAGAGAGAGAGATCAAACACATAGCTACTGGTACATACCCTCATCCCCGAGGGTGAACTACTCCCTCCTCGTCATGCATAGCACCGGGATGATGAAGATGGCCACCGGTGAAGGATCCCCCCTCCGGCAGGGTGCTGGGAAGGGCTCCCGAGAGGTTTTTGGTGGCTACAGAGGCTTGCGGCGGCGGAACTCCCAATCTATCTTCTGTTCTGGAAGTTTTAGGGTACAAGAGTATATATGGGTGCAGGGGGTACGTCGGAGGAGCTACGGGGGCCCCACGAGGCAGGGGGGCGCACCCGGGGGTGGGGGGAGGGTGGGCGTGCCCCCCACCCTCGTGGGCAGCCCGTATCTCCCCTGACGTGCACTCCAAGTTCCTTGGGTTGCTTTCCTTCCAAAAATAACTTCTCGAGTTGATTTTGTTCCGTTTTGACTCCGTCTGATATTCCTTTTCCTCGAAACACTGAAATAGGCATAAAACATCAAATCTGGGCTGGGCCTCCGGTTAATAGGTTAGTCCCAAAAATAATATAAAAGTGGATAATAAAGCCCAGTATTGCCTAAAACAGTAGATAAAGTAACATGGAGTAATCAAAAATTATAGATACATTGGAGACGTATTAGATATGCAAAAGAAAAAATATGTGGACAATGATGTTGTGAAGTTGAAATTATTTCCATTTTTTTGCGAGATCATGCAAAAATTTGGTTTTCTTCTTTGCCTCCCAGTAGTATCGATTCTTGGGATAAGTGAAAGGATGCTGTTATTACTAAGTATTTTCCGCAAGCAAAAATTATTTCCCTTCGAACCCAGATCATGAATTTCAAGCAACTTGAACATGAGCATGTTGCACAATCTTGGGAAAGGATAAAATTGATGCTAAGGAATTGCCCAACTCATGGGTTAAATCTTTGGATGATCATACAAAAAATTTATGCGAGGTTGAATTTTGTTTCTCGTAATCTTTTAGATTCCGCCGCAGCTGATACTTTTATGGAAATTACTTTGGGTGAAGCCACCAAATTTCTTGATAATATTATGGCAAATTATTCACAATGGCATACCAAAAGAGCTCCTACTGGTAAAAAAGTTAATTCGGTTGAAGAATTTCTTCTTTAAGTGAAAATGTTGATGCTCTTATGAAATTGGTTGCTAATAAAAGTGCTCCTATTGATTTTAATGATGTTCCTTTGTCTACTTTGATTGAGCAAAATAGTGAGGCCATAGATGTGAATTTTATTTCGTGAAACAATTTCAATAACAATGCTTATACAGGTAATTTTAATCCTAGGCCTTTTCCTAGTAATTCCTCTAATAAGTATGGTAATTACTATGGCAATCCTTCTTATAATAATAATAGGAACACCTCTGATCTTGAGAATAATATTAACTAATTTATCAACACTCAAAAAGTTTTCCACGGTACAATAGAAGAAAAGCTGAATAAGATTGATGATTTGTCTAGAAGTGTTGATATGATTTCTCATGATGTAGAAAATCTCAAGATGACAATTTTTGTGCCTAAGGTTGAGGAATCAATTAAAGCCCTTTATATTTCTATGGATGAAAGTAATAAAAGAACCACTATGCTTAGAGCTAGGAGAGAATTTTGGAAAAAACATTTTCTAGTGATTGCTTTCATAAAAGTGATGAAGATCTTAAAATGATTGGTGTTTCTCCTATTGATTCTTTGTTTGGTAGAATTAAGATTGATAATAAAGGGACTAAAGAAGAGTCAACTTTAGCTAGTGTAGCGACCAGACCTCAAACGGTCAAGTCTCTGTGCATCAGTGTCATCCCTGGATCGGTAATGCTGACACGCATAGTACTTGAGGAATTATAATAGAGTTTCAATCACACACTTATGACATCGAGTCCTCATAAAGAGTATGATTACATGAATAAATCATGGCTGAAGGCCATCTAAACTAGATAACTATGGAAGCTTCGAAGGTAAATGAGTCCATCAACTCCAACGGCATAGCTGAGTGCAAAACAACGACCTATCGCACCTTATTCGTCGTCTGAGTAGTCTGCAACATAAGATGTTGCAGCCCAAAACAGGTCAGCACATGGAATATGCTGGCATAGTTACACTATAAAGCAATGATAATGCAAGAACTATACCTACATGCAATATTTGGCTGGTGGAGGCTGTAAGTTTCATGGTTTTGCATAAAGCTAGTTTTCCCCTACAAAAAGGAATAAATTTATTTAACTACTCCCATGTTACCCATTATTTGAGAAGGCAACCCCAACTCAAATCCCAATTAAAAGTATCATCATTAACCCAACATCATAATTAATTAAAGTAACGTGATGAGCTCACATCAATAGATTCAAGTACTAGATACTCAAAATGTCCATAACCGGGGACACGGCTAACCATGATTAGTTTATACACTCCGCAGAGGTTTGCGCACTTTTCCCCACAAGACTCGACCGCATCCATGATCGAATGATCGAGATATAGCCTTCCTGAAGCATTAAGTCTCTACTCCGGGTAGACAGTACCACCTACAACCCTCTACATCTGCTAGTCTACCTCTTCAAGAGCTCACGCAACTTACTCAACTATGGCAGAGCCCATAATGGCTTGTGGATGCACACGGAAGTTTCTAGCATGAATAATCTTATGATCCCTTTGACCCTGGGTGATATTCCATAGGATAATCACACGGTAACCCTGGGATTTCCAAAAACAGGCAACACTGGGTTCTCCAGGTGCCTCAACCAATCCACCCAGATGTATATTAAAGTTTCCACCTTAATGTTATCCATAATTAAATAACTCTCAAACTTCCATGTGTGAATCACGATCCAATCCCCGTCTACGAGCATGGCTAAGCAATAATAAGCACAAAGTATATTCCCGAGGTGATCAAAAGGTATTAGGTTCCTAGCTCAAGCACTACAACCAAAACCACATGTTCCCAATCCTACCAATGCAGATATTTGTGGGGCAGAACTAATGCATAGTAAAAACTAGGTATAAAAGAGTATGATCAAAGTGTAACTTGCCTTGCTGACGATCTGCAAACTCTAGAGATTCATAGTAACAAGCTTCGCACTCCAGGTACTCTAGCGTAGACAAACAATAGCATACATAAGCAATCACTCAAACGAAACACGAGAAAAACCAAGAAAAGATCCAAATCGAACATGAAACAAGCAACGGCTTAAACTAACAAGAGTCAAAACCTAACAGCAATATTAACATGTGAATTAGATCTTAACAGTAAGTATATGTGATTAGCTACGATTTGCAAAAGATTCAACTCAAACGGAGCTACGAAACTCAAAACACGAATGAAACAAGATCGTTTACTAATCTGGACTAAAGTCAAATTTTACAGTACCAAAATCATGTTCAAGTTGATTAACTGGAAAGAGGGCTTCGAGACAAAGATTTTGGTGCTGGTTTCATCTAATTTGGATAAACGAGTAAAAAGTTATTCTAACCTATAAGGACCATAGCAAACTTGGCTCCAGGAGTCTCCCCCGATTGGGCCTTCAATGACCGTTCGATCTGCCTTTCTGGTGCATCTGAGCCGTTTGATCTTCACAACAGTCAAACCCAATTTTCACCTCGTGGTAGTTTTGGCTGGCCAATGACGAGTGGGCTCGTCTCGCGCTCCCGTTGGCTGGGTTAGCCGTGGCCGCATGCAGGAAGTTTTGGCCAATCTGCTCCGCTCTTCGAGAGCCAATCCGCCTCGTCCCACTCCCGCATCTCAGCCGTCACACAAACCCTAGCTCCTTTTCCCTTGATCCAAGTCCAACACAGCTTCCCTCCTCCACCCTGCAGCCTCGCCGCCTCCTGCTATTCCGCCTCTACCCCACCTTCCTTCTCTTCGTTGTCAATGCGGCCGTCATCGACCCTTGGTTCTAGATCGGGCGCAGGTTAGGCGAGCCCGATGGTGGGGTGAAGGGGCAGGGGAGGCGGGCGACGAGGGCAGGTAACTGTCGGCCCGTCACGATGTGCTGAGGCTACAGGGAAGTGGGAGGAGGTGTGTGACAGGGTGAAGGAGCAGTACTGCCCTCCTGGAAGCGCCGCTGCCGCTCAGCCAAGAAGGAGGCCAGGCTCGCCTCGTGTCGTGAGCGGCGGCGCCGCCTATGCCTCCACCCCACCTTCTTTTCCATGCCTCTTCCTCCGCATAGCAGGAAGATTTTGGGGAGACGCCAAGGTGAGCTTCCCTCCTCTCCTGATCTCTTTCTCTACACATACATCTATGCACTCCTGATCTCTTTCTCTCTACACGCACATCTGCGAGATTTGTGTAGCCTAAATTCCTCTGTACCATGTATGCCGGCCCAACCTAATGCATACCATTTGCCTCGTGAATGGATAAATGATTTATTTTTGTCGCCATATAGACCATTGACTGGTGTGCAGGAGGCCTTCTAATTGGTGCTCTATGTGTGCTTTTGTTTTGTTGTAGAATAATAATTCAAGTGCACCCGCAAAAAAATCAAGTGGATGGCCGATGCGCCTTGTTATTTAGTGGTATGATGATCGGCGAAAGTATGTTCTATATTGCAAGGTGATGGGCTGCTGATTTTTGTTGTCCACTTCTACTGATTTCTACCGACTTCCGCTTAATTTGATATCTGATGTATAAGTAATGCACTAATATACAGTACATGAAAAAATGATCCCGTCTTGCATGTCAAAAGTATGGTTTTGGTACAGATTTGTTGTGTATGCATGGTAGATCTTTCTAGGTTTTACTTTCTTATTCTTCAACCATAATTCAGTTCATGACACCAAGGTGCAACTGTACCAAAGTGCAGACATTAAAACAGTTTAGAACAGAACAATTAGATGCTTTTAGTTCTGACTGCATGGATGCTTTGGTGAACGTTTAGAAATGCATTGTCCATATAGTTATGTTAATGTATTTGTTAGAGGGATCAGAATGGTCTCTGAGTCGTTCAAAACTGAAGGCAGCACCAAGGTATCACATTTGCTACTTTGTAAAATCATGCATATATAGGAGCTGATCAGTCTGGTGACCTAAATTGCTCCCCAACTTATCTCTTTTTGTTCAGTCCAAAATTTCAGGTTTCCTGTGGTTTCTTTTGCCAAGGTTTGATCTTTATTTTCATGTTGTGCATATGATTGCAGCTGATGCCGAGCCTCTCGAGAGAGCCTCCTCCAACTTACCCTCCTCACCAAGGATGAGGACATGAGGTAGTAACTGTAGTATGCATAATTACCTACAGCTTGAGTATATACACATTATCCACTTCATATTTTATTCCAATGGTTTTACTTCCACATCACATGTTTATTTATATTAAATCACAAGAACTTCATGAGCTTGCTTGGTCATCATGGAGAAGGGCATTTTTTTATGGAGCTGTAGATTTTTTGAATATGCTCCCTGTTGGACACTTTTTTGGGTATGTACAGGATTTGTTGAGAATGGGTGTGAAAAAATTGACCATCTGGTGGATTTATACGCACGGTATGTTTGGTAGATAAGTAGATAACTAATGGAACTGCTTTATTCCTTGTTGTGTACATTTTTAGAACACTATCTTTTTTGTGTATTGATTGAATGATCTGCTCACACCATGCAGGTACTCATACATAGTGAAAGCAGAGGCCGAAAGGTTTTGATTTAGAAGATTTAGTGGTGCCTTGTCAATCTTCTTACCTCCAGGTCTAAATTAAGCAGCCGATTTCTTGCTGAAGGACATGCTCTTATTCTCTAAGATGGACAATGATGTGTGGTACAACCAAACATTCAGAGCTAGGCTTTACACACTTCAGTGGGCAAGTGAAGTCCCACCTTTTCTTCTTTCCCATGTTACTTCTCTGTTGTACAGAGAGCAATGCGTTTATATTAGCTGAATGTTAGATTGGAATGCAGGTACTAGCATCAAAACACTGGGGTGGAGACATGAAGCGAAGCAGAGGGGCGAACCAAGGAAATCAGAGTCGCGCTATTTCTATATCCTAATCCTGTGCTCTTATATTTTTTTACACATTTACAATCTTGTGTTTTGAATAATTCTTGTGGCTTGAAAAGATAGAGTGGAGGATCAAGGAATGAAGTCAGAACAATTTTCTAATTAAATATATCCAAAGGATGGTAATAGGTCGTGTCAAGATGAGTGCACGAGAAGGATAGTGAAAAAGAAAGGTGAGAATGGTTCTGAGTATTCTTTCCTCACTTTTCAGGACATGAATATGTCCTTTAATTCTTGTTATTCGTATTAAAGAAAGCAAAAAGTAATAATTATGCATATTTTTTAAATTTGTGTTCTACAGTTCAATCAATGAGACCATAATTTAGTGGTGAAACATATTAAATAGTTCAAATGTTGCCCACACATGAGCGCCCATGGGGAAGCCCAGATCCATCATGTCGCTTTGGGTGGAAATTAGTCCAGTTCTCTATTTTCCTGGATATAGAGTATCATGCTTCCACTATAGTGCTCATAGATCTTGTATGCGTATCGCCAATTTTTCATAAGAATTTTAACTTGTAAGGGCACGATTATTCGAAGTTTAACATGTTATGTATGCGGATGCACAACAATAATGGAATGTTCATATAAGGTTTTGTCATGCACATGGCTACTAATCATAAAAAGGGTTAGGAACAAGTTTACTATTGTGATTTTCAGCTACCGAAATAGAATCATAGTTAACTATGATTTTAAGCTACACTTTAGCCTTGTCCTGATAACTAGAACTACTATGATGTTGCTCTATTATAAGTGCCTTGCTTACACCAGTTGAAATAACTCATGTTTGTCTTTTCTTTTGTTTGCACTGAAAGCAATGTGTGGTAGAAGCTGTAAAAATGTAGGTCCAGTGTCATGTATATTTTTTAAATTCACAATCGGCAGTGTCAATGTGTCATGTGTGATGCGGCATGAACCATAGTGAGCTTATTTCTTTGCACACTTGGTGTATCCTCTTATCATCTTCTGTACATGTCCTCGAATGGAAAGATCAGTATGGTGGTACTATAGTGAATCAATTACGTAGGCTTGGAGCCTCCTTTGATTGGACCAGTGAGATAAACTTCTTATTTTCTTTAGTTAAGAAAAATAGTGAAAACAATGTATTGTCTATAGTTCCAACTCCTAATGTCCACTTAATGTCAACCTCATGCGTCAGTGTTTTACAATGAACAAGAAAAGGTCAAAATCTGTAACTGAAGATTTTGTCAGGTTGTATAAAGATGGTCTTATTTATAGGTTAGTATCCTCGTCTTCCATTGTTCAAGGTGTTAAGCATTTGTGTTTTGCATGTTAAGTAATGCTATGGTGTTTTACTTCTAGATTTTTTATTTCTTATGGATGTTTTGATTTTTTGCAGGGATTGCATGCTTCTAACTGCGATTTTTGACAGAGGTTGGTTAAGACTTTTATTCTCCACAATAGACAGTTTGGTCTTGCATGCATGACTAATATCATTTTATTTGTTTGAATATGCTGCTTTATTGGGTTGATCATCTGGGTCTTAAAGAAGAAACTAAAGCTAAAGATACCTGTTTACAACACACCAGTGCAATTTGGTGTCCTGATACCCTTTGAGTATCCTCTTGAAGGAAGATTGGGTGATATTGTTGTTGCACCAAGAATTGGAACTATGCTGGGTGATACAACAATATTTGTTCATCCAGGGTATAAAAGATATAAGCACCTGCATGGAAGATATGCAATTCACCCCTTGAATGACAGAAAACTAAAAATAATCTGCGATGCTGTGTTGGTGGATCCCACTTTCGGCACTAGGTCTGTCAAAGGTGTGATATAATGCCAACTGGCTTAATATTCATGCGTTCCTCTTGTTATGACATCGAGCTAATGTCCCATTTGTTACACTATTTGTGCTCCTAGACTAAGCATAACCTTGCATACTTTGGATAAACTACTTTCTATGATTCACTTGTGCCTATGTTAGAACCGAAATTCATTTGTTGTAATGAATATGGTTGTATCAACATTACCTATTCAGACTTGGTTCATCGAATAGACTACTTTTCTTTTCTCTGCTACTTGTATGTCAGAAAACTATCATGTATATGAAGCAAGTTATTAGTAAAGCTTCCCATTTTCTTACTTGTAATACTATGATGTACTATCACGTATATGAGGCAAGTTATTTGTAAAGCATCACACTTTCTTACTTGCAATACTACGCTCGCCCATTTTGGTTTTCATGACCTAAATGATAAAAAATACAACACATAAAACACACTCAAGTGGTTTCCAATATTTAATCATAAAAAATATTAGGAAAAAGGTATAGGGTTTTTGCCTTAGGTAAGTGCTCACCTGAGAGTCCAAGAAAGAAGGCAAATAAATGTTAATTGTAGCTTCTATATGCTAATGGCATGGTACATATGTTTTCGAAACACAATCTTCCCTTTGTTTTTTTTACGCAAAGGAGCTAAAATACTTATCATACGTGCTTGCTCAAACCTATGATTACTACCGGATTAAAATATTTTTAAAGTGCACATGATTTAAAATGTACATGTATTCATAAACAACAAACATCACTCCATTTTTTATATGAAAGGGGTTAAAATTGTCGCCATGCATGTTGGCTCAAAACTTAACTCGATGCATTTTTTTTAAAGTACACATGTTTTAAATGGGCCTCTGCGCCATCTGGTGCAACTGTTCATGCATATGTTTTTAAGCAACAGGGCATGTACTTTCTTTTACGTTTTTCTAACACACGTCACAAATACTTGTTTCTTTTCATACATAAGGATCTATTATACTGCCAAATAACATTGTACTCCCTCCAGAAAAAAATATAAGAGCAACCATATTTTTAAAGCAATCATAGTTTAAAATGAGACTCTACGCCTAAGTGGTTGCTAAAACCTATTTTACCGAGAAAGACAAACCTTTTCAAAGCACTCATTGCATAGATTTTGAAAGACATTTCTATCTTAATTTTTCATACCAAGGCATGTATTTTTGTTTCAAATTAGAATCTATACTATTAAGTTAAGCCGTGTATATTCATTATCATTACTAGCACATATGCCCGTGCGTTGCAACGGGGAAGAAAAAATAATAACGTATATTTAAATTTAATAAGAATTGTACGTGCAAGTACAACGCCACATGTTGCTCCGCAAACAACATGCTAATTGCCTTGCCCATCCAAATGCCCACCAACACGGCATGACGGCATTTGGACGATACCAACCGACGGCCCGAAGGTTTATCAGCCGCTTATTAATCATGAAACGAGCCTTGGCACCGATAGCAAAAATAAGACACAATCATTAGAGAGGCTACTAAATAAATAATTAACACATTATATACTGAAGATGCAATGCACTAACTATCTTCATGTGTAATTTTTAGGCTACCTCTCTTTCATTTTTCAATGGATAAATCATATCAACGCGTCATTCGCTGCTTATCAATTTTCAAGATGTCTTGTTGATACCTAAGGTAACCCAGGGATGTATATATATTGGTGAAGTTAATCTTTTTTTTGAGGAAACTTCTGATCTATTCATCGGAGTGTTTCAAACTTTATTGTAATAAACAGTCAGAAAATCATCGTGTTAAGGTCCCATATGACCAGCACACCAGACATAAATGTATTATGTGCTCATTCATTAAGATTAGATGGATGTGTGTGTTTCAACTTTCTTTACCGCCTAGTTTTTTGTCTGTCCCGGCTTCGTCTTGTCATAGCCATCACAGATCTGAGTGAGAATTGGACAATGGGTGGCATTTGAAAAGCGGGCGATTGGATTTAAGATTAATTATCATGTACGTATATATGTGCGTATTAATTTCAGGCAAAAATATTAATGTATTAATGAAACAAAAATACGTCACCTCTCTAATGTTTATTTTTATCTTTTGGATAGAAGTGCCCTCCGTTTGTTTGTGTGTAGGGTGGCTTCCTTTGATTTCTTTCTTCTATCTATTACAACTGAAATTCAAATCAAAATTAATTTGATGCTTCCTTCTTGATCGGTCAGGGATTTTATTAGCATACTTAGTCACCTGGCCGTGAATATATTAACTCACCACATATTTTATTATCATACTAAACTGATTGTGAATCAATGTGAATATTTCTTCCTTAAGTCATGCCATGTCTCACACCACATATAATATATAAATGCTAATTAGCCTCTATTTCCTTCCACGTTTAGCACACCAGATAAGAAGAAGGTTAAAAAGCTCCTAATATATGCAATCAATAAGGGCTACCATAATTCGCTTTTTTCTTAACATAGTTAATGCCCAAAGGGCGCTCCCCCTATGGCCATAAATCCTATTTTACCGAAATAGGGTTTTCCCCCGCTTTATATATTATAAAGCAAACATCACCACATACATCTGAGCAAGCCAAACATACACACGCCACCATGACACACAACAAACACAATCAAGGCTAGATACAAAGGTGTCGAGCACCATCACGCCACTCGGACATAACCAAGCCAACAAAATATGAGCTACGAAGAACCATTTGGAGCCACCAAGGGGGTGAGACCGACACACCCCTACTTCGCCAACCACTCGCAGCCACGTCCCCCGTGAGACCATGGCTGCCGACCGGACTGATTTCCTTCCTTATTTTCGTGTCACATGGACTCTATTCCTTTCCTTGCTCATTTGACCATGTATAGAATGTGCAACGTCCATGTCTCATAATCATTTGCTTCCTTATTTCACGTGCATGTCTCATGAATTCCTTTTTCTCTCTATAGATAAGAGAAACCCTGTTCTCCGCCTTTGCTTATTGATTTCCAAGACAACTCCTCGATAACAAAGAAACTGACTGGCCTATATAAATTAGAAGGGTTAGATGTAAGAGGGCGAGGTGGGACTATATTTAATAAGGCAAATAACTTTGGTTTTGAACAAAGTTGGTGTTAGGTCAGTCGGCTGCGCACGTTATATGTGGGAGGGAAGTCGTGGGTGATAACAAATATAATTTTGCCATTGCATCTTAGTTAGGCTGTGATGGGCCACAACCCAAGCTGTCTGCGCTTTGCCCTCACGTGGGCCAGCTTGCGTCGCTATGACGGGACTGTTTTTTTTCAATTAACGTACAGATCTTTTCTAACGCACAAAAAATAGTACCACCTCGGGTACAAAAAAAATCATGCACAGTGAATGGATGAAAATTTGAGAGAAACACATCTTGCTTTATTAGTATATAGGTATAGGTATAGATACACAACATTTCACCATGTTTTCTATTAGAGGGGATTAAACCATGGATTTTCTTTCATTGCGGACATGGCTTTAGCGTGCCTCTGCGCCATTTGACGCAACGGGTCCACTAGTACTAGTTTAAAGATCAGGCGCTGAATCACGATAAAAATAATCGCAGAAAAGTCCCTGGCCGAAAATAAAATAAAAATAAAAAGACTACGGTGCGAACGTCCGCTAACAAAGACTAACGAACCAATTTGTTCGTTAAAAAAACTAACGAAAGAACGTTCGTAGATTAGACTAAACTGAGAAAACCGATCTAATAAAATAATAATAATAAACCGAACTAGGGTATATAAAAAACCGAATAGTTTTATACCTAAAACCGAAAAGACCGGCGGCGACGAGGTCAATGGCGGCGGCTCCGGCAGGCTGCGGGTCGGCCCGGGGTGGTGCGGGGTGGTGCGGGCGGCGGCGCGGCTTCAGCGGCGGGGTTGCGGCTCACGTAGGATGAGGAGAGGCGGCGGGGCGGGGCGGCTTATAAGGAGGGGGCGGCGGCGGCGGCTTGGAGGAGGTGGCACGACCTCGAGAGGCGTGTCCCTTGCAGACTCGGCGGCGATGGTGCTCGGGACTCCGGTCCCGAGCCGTAACGGGAATCGGCGGCGCGCTGGGCTTTGGCCCGCTCGGCTAGGCCATTGGCCCAGTCGGGCGACGCGTTTTTTTAATAATTTCACCCGAGGAAGAAAATCCTAATAAAAAATAAAAAAGTTCTAAAAATGCCAAAAACAATTTTCACCATTTAAGTTGAATATTTAGAACAAAGTGAACATTTTTCTGGCCTAAAAATGCAGGTTTGAAAAATGCATATTTTTCTAATTCGAATAAAATAGCAAATAAAATACCAGACAAATCATAATTTGATTTTAAAATTCTTTCTCCAATATTTCTCTGAATTTGAAGAAGTCATATTAGCTTCTCTCATTTATTTTTAATATTGGAAATAATTGGAGAGAAAAATAATAAAACCAAATGGATCCTTTTCTTCAAATTTGAAAAATTCAAGTATGAAAATAAATGAAATCCCCAACTCTCTCTGTGGGTCCTTGAGTTGCTTAGAATTTCTAGGATCAAAACCAAAATGCAAAAACAAATATGATATGCATATGATGATCTATGTATAACATCCAAATTGGAAATTGGGATGTTACAGCTAGAAGGCGTCCCGATAACTCGGAGGGTGAAAATCTTGTTGAGAAAATTGATAAAAGTGGGTTTGAAGAGGTTGAAACTTGAACTAGTGATGTGCCCACTCTTTTGGATTACAAAGACTTTAATTATGATAATTGCTCTTTGATTGATTGTATTTCTTTATTGAAATCCATGAGAAATTCACCACATGCTTATGAACAAAATAAAGCTTTTACTAAACATATTGTTGATGCTATGATGAAAGCTTTAGAAGAAAAGTTGGAATTAGAGGTTTCAATTCCTAGAAAATTAAATGACGAATGGGAACCTACTATCAAAGTCAAGATTAAAAATTATGAGTGTTTTGATTTACGTGACTTGGGTGCTAGTGTTTCTACAATTCCGAAATCTTTATGTGATGTGCTTGGTCTTACCGATATTGAAGAATGTTCTTTAAATTTGCACTTGGCGGATTCTACTCTTAAAAAGCCTAAGGGAAGAATTAGTGATGTTCTTATTCTTGAAAATAGGAATTATGTGCCCATAGATTATATTGTTCTTGATACTGATTGCAATCCGTCTTGTCCAAGTATTCTTGGTAGACCGTTTTTACGTACTATTGGTGCCGTGATTGATATGAAAGAAGGCAATATTAAATTTCAATTTCCACTAAGGAAGGGTATGGAACACTTCCCTCGAACAATAATTAGGCCACCATATGAATCAATCATGAGGGCATCGTATGGATCTACAAACAAATATGACAATACTTAGATCCTTGCTTTAATTATGCCTAGCTAGGGGCATAAAACGATAGCGCTTGTTGGGAGGCAACCCAATGAATAAAATTTATTTTTGTCTTTTGCTTTCTGTTCTTGAGTGTTTGCACAATTATGCTACTTTTATGATTGTGTTTTTTGTGTTTTAGTTAGTGTTTGTGCCAAGCAAATCCTTTGTGATCATGTTGGGTGATAGTTGTTTTGATCTTGCTGAAAAACAGAAACTTTTGCGCTCACGAAAATAATTTTCATTTTTAACAGAAGCATGATAAAATACCAATTCTTTTTCCAGAACATTTATATACAAATTTCTCACGTGGTTCTAATTTTTCAGAAGTGTTGGAGTTTTAGAAGTATTCGAAATATCCAGATTTCTACAGACTGTTTTGTTTTTGACATATTCTGTTTTCTTTGTGTTGTGTGCTTGTTTTGATGATTCTATGGGTTACTCTAAAGAGTTTGTGCCATAGATAAGTTGGAATAAAGTAGATATATTGAAAAAATTAAATATTAATGGGTTTGCAACAATACTTATAGTAGTGATTTTCTTTCTTATACTAACGGATCTCACGAAGGTTTTGTTGAGTTTTATGTGATTGAAGTTTTCAAGTTTTGGGTGATATTACGATGGATGAAGGAATAAGGAGTAAGAAGAGCCTAATATTGGGGATGCCCATGGCATACCAAGCTATTATCCAAAGATAAGCAAGCAACTAAGCTTGGGGATGCCCGAGTGGCATCCCCTCTTTCTTCTAACGACCATCGGTATTTTACTTGGAACTATATTTTTATTCGTCTCATATTATGAGTTTTTCTTGGTGCGTCTTGTATGATACGAGTCTTTGCTTGTTTTGCTTTTTATTTTAAGTCTTGAATATTTGCTGGACACACCTATTTGAGAGAGCCAAAATTATGCCATGACTTGTTAGAATTGCTCTCTATGCTTCACTTAAATCTTTATGAGCTATGGAATTGCTCTAGTGCTTCACTCATATCTTTTTGAGCACGGTGTGGTTTGTTATTTTTGAAGAAATGCTCTCATGCTTCACTTAGATTTATTTGAGAGTTAGTAAAATTTTAAGAAATTTTTTCTTAATTCACTTAAATTATTTTGAGAGAAAGAAATATGATGCTCATGTTCTTCTTGTTTGAGCTTATCAAAAGCAACATATAAAACTAGCCCCAAAGTGATAGATATTCAAGGAGGATATAATAAAAACTTTCATGAAGATCATTGGACAAAATAAACTTGATTCTTTGTAATAGTTTTGAGATATGATGATGTGATATGTGAGTCATGTTGATGAGTAATTATGATTTAGTAAGAATATTTGTGTTAAGATTTGTGATTCCCTATGGAAGCACGAAAGTCAATAGTTATGCAATGAAATTACATCCTACTTGTGGTGCATTATTCAGTATTAATTATGCTTAATGCTCGCTTATGAGATTTTTTGCTTCTGGATTGGTCGCTTCTCAATCTTTTGCTAGCCTTCATTTGCACCAAGTATGATCACTACTTGTGCATCCAAAATCCTTTAAACCAGTTTTGCCACATGAGTCCACTATACCTACCTATATGCGGTATTCTTTTGACATTCTAAGCAAATTTGTATGTGCCATCTCTAATTTTCAAAATAAACTTCTCTTTTGTGTGCTTGTACTACTCATGAAACGGTTAGGGTGGCTAATATATTTCCATGCTAGATATGTTATTCTCAAGATGAGTGTTTATTCACTTGTCATTGCACGAGAGTAAGGCAAAGGTATTAGGGATGCCCAGTCCCGAAATGAAAAATGAATTTACTTTATGTTGTCAAATAATACATTCCTTGGAAAGTGTTGGTATGGAAGGCACCCGTGGATACGGCTAGCCATGGAAAGTGAAAGTATGGTTGAAAAATGAATAAACTTTATTTTCTGTTTGGGAATCGCATATGATATATCTAGCATGGAAAGTATTGGGAACTACTCAGTCGTTTTCGTTGACACGAAAAGCATGCCTCCTAAAATGTTTTTATTTCTATCTTTTTCGCTTTGAGCTTTGGCACCTCTACAAATCCCTACTTCCCTCCACGAAGGGCCTTTCTATTAACTTTATGCATTTTTTACTTGAGTTTCCATCTACTCTTATAAAGCACCAACTAGGGGGCACTATGATCATACTTGAGCATTGGGTGTAACTAATATGTGAGTGTGTTTCATGAATGGATCAATGATTGAGCATAATGGGCTAGGGATAACTTGCTTTAGTGTTGATATTTTGAAAGACATGGCTGCTTGTTGATATGCTTGAGTATTGAAACCCTCATGTCAAAACTAGACTATTGCTTTGAACCATATAGAAGTCCAAATGTCCATGCTACAAACGAAACAATATGTGACGAACATGTTAGGCAGCATTTCACATAAAAAATTCTTATTTTTATCATTTATCTACTCGAGGACGAGCAGGAATTAAGCTTGGGGATGCTGATACGTCTCCAACGTATCTATAATTTTTTATTGTTCCATGTTGTTATATTATCATTATTGGATGTTTTACAATCATTTTATAATCATTTGGAAAAATTCCAAAACAAACCTTGAATTTGTCGGCAAAAGCTAAATCAAACCCTGAACTCTCAATCCCTGAAATCAGCACACCAAACTCTCTTACCCCGATCTATTTTAAACCTTGTGAGGACTTAACCGGTATTTGCTGAATTGGGCCGGCCCATTAACGGCGTCGCTCCCGCGCGCGCATTTCTCTGGGTTTTCTTTTTTTGTTTTTGTTTTCTTTTTTCTTTTTTACACATGTCTATTTTTTCTTCGTACCCAATGTTCACTTTTAACGCACACGTAAAATATTTTTTGACAAACTTTTGATAGTTTCAAACACATTATGTACATATCTAAATTAAATGTTTTCAATTTTTTGAATACATGGTTATATTTTTCCAAATACATGTTTACATTTTTTAGTGACAATAAACATTTTGTAAAACTGAACGAACATTCTTTCGCATAGTTCAACATTTTTGAATTTGTAGACACTTTTTTCAAACACATGCTAAGTATATTCTATTAAGTGTAAGACACAATTTTAACAACACGCAAACAATTTTTTTACATTATACACACATTTTTGTTTGAAAACGTCACCAACATATCTTTTTGAAACTCATGAACATTATCGAAATGCTACATTTTTTGAATGTACGAAACATTTTTTGAATCACAGGAATATTTATACATTGTACAAACATTTGTTTGAATTGGTCCGTACATTTTTTTAAACTTGTGATATTTTTTAGATGTCACAAAATATTTTCTTACAATTTGTTCAGATTTCGAAATTTCTTCCTATTTTGTAATTTTTTCAAAAAGCATTCACACTTTAAAATTATGTCCGGGTTTCAGAAAATGTTTATATTTCAAAAAGTGTTCGCTCTTAAAAATTTTGTTCAGCTTTCGGGAAAGAAAAGCTCGCTTCATGTCTGGTTGGCCGGCCCAGACGAGTCCTTAGGCAACGATCCGAAACATTTTCTAAAAACATTATTTGCAAAATTCTAAAAACATTATTTATAAAATGTGACATAATTTTTGAAAATCTGAAACATTTTCATATCATGTGAAAAACTGTTGAAATTCTGAACATTTTTTAGAATTGTTTTTGAAATCAGAAACAATTTTTAAAAATGCGAATAGAATTTCTAAATTCCAGAAAAATTAAAAACTCAAAAGGAATTGAATTTGTGCGATAAATAGAAAACAGGAATAATTTTTAACTTCTGAAAATTTTAGAAATGCGCAAATATATTTTAAAGTTCACGATTTCTTGTTGTGTTATAGTGGGTCGGCCCAATTTCTGAGTTATCCTGGCCAGGATTTTCTTATTCCGAGTGTGCTAAACAGGTCTAGGGTCCAAAATAGACCGGGATTACAAGTTTAGATTGCCAATTTTCAGGATTCAAAGTTCAGGGTTTGATTTAGCTTTCATGTACAACTTCAAGGTTTGTTTTGGACTTTTTCCTAAACATTTTATATCATTTTTTGGTACTAACCTATTGACATAGTGCCAGTGCTAGTTTTTGTTTTCTACTTGTTTTTTACATCACAGGAAATCAATACCAAACAAAGTCCAAACGCAACGAAACTTTTTGTGGATTTTTATGGACCAGAAGACACCCAATGGGCCGGAGAAGCACTTGGGGGGTGCCCCGAGGCGGGCACAACCCACCAGGGCGCGCCTGGGCCCCTAGGTGCGCCCAGGTGGTTTGTGTCCACCTCGGTGACCTCCTGCATCGCCTCTTTGCTCTATAAATAACCCAATATTACAGAAACCCTAGGGGAGACGACGAAAATCAATTCCGGCCGCCGCTAGTTCCAGAACCACCAGACCCAATCTAGAGACAATCACGGAGGGGTTCATCATCCTCATTGGTGCCTCTCTGATGATGCGTGAGTAGTTCATTGTAGACCTACGGGTCCGTAGTTAGTAGCTAGATGGCTTGCTCTCTCTCTTTTGATTCTCAATACAATGGTCTCTTGGAGACCCATATGTTGTAACTCTTTTTTGCGGTGTGTTTGTTGGGATCCGATGAACTTTGAGTTTATGATCAGATCTATGTTTTTATCCATGAAAGTTATTTGAGTCTTCTTTGATTTCTTATATGCATGATTGCTTATAGCCTCGTATTTCTTCTCTGATATTTGGATTTTGTTTGGCCATCTTTATCTATTTATCTTGCAATGGGAAGAGGTGCTTTGTGATGGGTTCAATCTTACGGTACTTGATCCCAGTGACAAAAGGGGAACCGACACATATGTATCATTGCTATTAAGGATAACAAGATGGGGTCTATTTCTACATAAATAGATCTTATCTACATCATGTCATCGTTCTTATTTCATTACTCCGTTTCTTCATGAACTTAATACACTAGATGCATGCTGGATAGCGGTCGATGTGTGGAGTAATAGTAGTAGATGCAGGCAGGAGTCGATTTACTAATACTGTGTGTCATGCCTATATAATGATCATTGCCTGGATATCGTCATGATTATTTGAAGTTCTATCAATTGCCCAACAGTAATTTTTTTACCCGTTGTTTGCTCTTTTTCTCAAGAGAAGCCACTAGTGAAATCTACGGTCCCCGAGTCTCTTCTTTATTATATTTGCCTTTGCGATCTATTTTTATTTTTATTTTCAGATCTATTAAACCCCAAAAAAATACTAAAATACCTTGTTGCAGTTTATTCTTATTTATTTTATCTCGCGTTCCCGCGAGATCTATTTATCCAATCTACTACAATTTTTACCTATCTTTTTGCCCGTGAGGGATTGACAACCCCTCTCTTACGTCGGGTTGCAAGTATTTGTTATTTGTGTGTAAGAGCTGTTTACGTGGTGTTGCGTGGTTCTCCTACTGGTTCAATAACCTTGGTCTCATCACTGAGGGAAATACCTACCAGTATTGTGCTGCATCATCCCTTCCTCTTTGGGGAAATACCGACGTAGTTCAAGCAAACATCAGGCATCCCTAATACCTTTGTCGTACTCTCGTGCAATGACAAATGAATAAACACTCATCTTGAGAACAACACATCTAGCATGTAAAAATATCGGCCACCCCCTACCGTCTCATGAGCGATACGAGCGCCCAAAAAGAAAATTTATTTTGAAATTAGAGATGGCACATACAATTTTGCTTAGAACGGCACGGAAATACCGCATAGAGGCAGGTACAGTGGACTCATGTGGAAAAACCGGGTTTAAGGATTTTGATGCACAAGTAGTGATCATACTTAATGCAAGTGAAGGCTAACAAAAGATTGAGAGGCATCCAACCAAGAAACGAAAAATCACATATGCGAGCATTAAGCATAACTAACACCGAATAATGCACCACAAGTAGCATGTAATTTCATTGCATAACTATTGACTTTCGTGCTTGCATAGGGAATCACAAACCTTAACACCAATATTCTTACTAAAACATAATTACTCATTAACATGGCTCACATATCACTATCAACATATCGCAAAACTATTACAAAGTATCAAGTTTATTTTGTCCAATGATCTTCATGAAAGTTTTTATTATATCCCTCTTGAATATCTATCACTTTGGGAATAATTTCATATGTTGCTTTTAATAGCTCAAACAAATCTAAGTGAAGAACATGAGCATGCAAATTTCTTCTCTCAAAATAATATAAGTGAAGCATGAGAGAATTTCTAAAAAAATTATTAACTCTCAAATAAATCTAAGTGAATCATGAGAGAATTTCTTCAAAATATTAAAGCACATCATGCTCAAAAAGATATAAGTGAAGCACTAGAGAAGTTCCATAGCTCAAAAAAGATTTAAGTGAAGCATAGAGAGCAATTCTAACAAGTCATAACATAATTTTGGCTCTCTCAAATATGTGTGTCCAGCAAGGATAGATGACACAAAAATAAATAGCATAGCAAGCAAAGACTCAAATAATATAGGACGCTCCAAGAAAAACTCATGATATGTGATGAATAAAAATATAGTTCCATCTAAAATACAGATGGTCATTAGAAGAAAGAGGGGATGCCACTCAGGGGCATCCCCAAGATTAGTTGCTTGCTTCTCTTCTAGATAATAGCTTGGGATGCCATGGGGCATCCCCAAGCTTAGTCTCTTCTTACTCCTTATTCCTTCATCCATCGTGATCTCACCCAAAACTTGAAAACTTCAAGCACACAAAACTCAAGAAAACCTTCATGAGATCCGTTAGTATAACAAAGCAAATCACTACTCAAAGTACTGTTGCAAACCCATTCAAATTTTATTTTTGCATTATATCTACTGTATTCCAACTTTACTATAGCTTATACCCTCCAATACAAACCATAGATTCATCGAAATAAGCACACAATGCAAACAAAACAGAATCTGTCAAAAACAGAACAATCTATAGTAATCAGGGAACTCCGTATACTTCTCTAACTCCAAAAACTCTATAAAAATTAGGAAAACATGGGAAATTTGTATATCAATCTTGTGTAAAAAATTCAGAGCAAAATCACATATCCGTGATTTATGAAAATTATTTTACTGGGCCTAGATGTTTCTATTTTCCAACAAGATCAAATCAACTATCACCCAACATGATCCCAAAGGCTTTGCTTGGCACAAACACTAATTAAAACATAAAACACATATAATTAGAGGCATCTTTATATATTTATTGCAAAACAGCAAGAAAACCAAAAGGCAAGAAGATAAAGATTGGGTTGCCTCCCAACAAGCGCTATCGTTTTACGCCCCTAGCTAGGCATAACGCAAAGATCTAAATGTTGTTATTTGTAGTTTTGGCAACTTTTGCAAGGGCTTTCTCAAAACTAGGAGGCTCTTTACGCTTCCCTAAATTCTCAGGGAAAGAAACCATTTTGAGATCTAAAATATCCAAGCATTTATTGCAAAGAGTAATCAAAGTATTCATGCGGTTGAGGTTTCTGCTAATATGCTTGAGAGGTTCATTATATTGTTGCAACTCTACCATATGTTTATGCAAATCACTCAACTTTTCTAAAATGTGAACCCCTTCTTGAGTAAAAGAAATCCCCTTCTTGGTTGGTGGGATTCCCAAGATCCCCTCTAAGATCTCATAAGCAGTATTAGCATCAAGTTTGTCGGTGTACTAGAATAGGGGTACCCTAGTACCCCGAACTTGTGCACGGGCAGTTGCAGCACTCCGCGGCAAAGTTTGCCGGGATAACGCCAAGATCCTCCGTGGTTCCCTTGCAGCCATTTAAGAACAAAGTATTTAAGCTCAGGAGACAAGGCCCCGGCAAGAGGAGCTTGCCGGGAAGGCCAACCAAGGCACTCCAAGGAACTTGCCGCGACGCGCCACGCGCTCCGGCAAGGCAACAAGGCCCCGGCAAGAGGAGCTTGCCGGGAAGACCAACCAAAGTACCTCGGGGCCTGGTGAGCGACAAGCCTCCGGACCCGACAAGATAACAGCAGCGGCAAGGCGCTTGCCGCGGCAGGCGGCCACTCTGTGCCCACGCTCCAGCGCATCCACCAACGTGTCGCTCTGGGGGCCTCTCCAGGCGCGCGTGGCGGGAGGCTGTGCAGCCAGCGGTGCGCAGTGGCATGGGAAGCTGACAAGATCGCCATCATGGCGAACGGTGGCGCCCCTAACAGTCCTTTTCTGCACTGTTTGGGCGACCCAGACGGGCATTTAATGCCCTTGTCCCCTGCCGTCAGGGTTAGGTAGGGTGCACTGTACAAGTAACTGTACCAACCACCTCACTTTTTACATTTGTACCCTTCTCTGCGTTGCCACCTGTCGGTGACCCCTTTAGCGTATAAAAGGAGGCCCATGCGCAACGTAGAGGGGGTTCAGTTCGACTGGTTCGCGAAGTTCGACTAGTTCGGAACCCAGAAAAACATTACGCTCTCTCTCTGGAGCAAGAACACAAGATAATACAACCAGACAAGCAGCAGTAGGAGTGTTATCTCTCCGGAGAGCTCCGAAGCTGGGTAAACTGCTCGTGTGCTTCGCCTCGATCTGCTCTTCATGCGATCTCCGCCCCCCGCCAAACCGAAAGGGGCCCGGTCCGCCGGCCCCATAGGTGTTCGTGGATCAGTTTCCCCGACATCTTTGGCGCGCCAGGTAGGGGGGCGTCGAGATTGTGTGAACCTGATCCGGCGTTCACACGAGCTAGATCTTCATTCCCTTCATCAACATGCCATCGAAGAAGAAGACTTCGGCGGCAGCCGCTCCATCCACGTCACTTCCGCCGCCGTTGGAGCAAACGGGTGGTGGAATGGACGCCGGCGGAAGAATGGACGTCTACGAGGAAGCTTATGATGCTGCCAGATCCAAGGACAAGGCTGCACAAACCTCGGCGACTGTGCATGTTCCGCGCCACTCTCAGGAGGCGCAAGACCAACAGCGTCATGGCACTTGCAGTGCCATACGCATGATAGGCCAAGACCAAGCTGGTGGATCTCGGGGCGCTCAAGACCAGCATGCACGCCAGCGTGCTGGCACGAGCGGGGCACGGTCGCCTGGACGGGATACTGCTCCTTCTAACATAGTTAGAAGTCCGAGCACATCCCGCTCCTCGCGCCGTCCGCCACTGCCACCCACCACTCCAGCAGAAGCTTTGGCGCGAGCTCAACTACTCCTAGATTACCCTCCAATGTCGGACAAGATCGACGAATGGAGGGCCACCATTCAGAGTCTCATCGGCTACGCCAACGGCGACACTCCACGGCGGCCGAGCGCGTCGCCGCCGCGGCAGAGTTGCCGGGCGCGAGCCGGTGGCGACGAAACGGGTGGAGGTGCAACTACCATGCAATCACCACCCCGAAGGCCAAGATCGCCGACTCGCCGGATCCACCTCGACAGCGACTCCACCGCATCGTCGGATCCACGAGCTCGTCGCGATCAGCGCCAAGTTCTTCATGATCGACAACGAGAAGACGCTCGAACTCGCATCGAGCGCCGAAGAGAAGCGTGACATCAATCCGACAAGCGCGCTGGGCCCTCTGTTGACATGCATGCGCCAGGGGAACCAGGCGATCTGCCGTACGCGGTAGGTTGCCCTGCGTTCACTCGTGAGCTGCGGCAAGTCCAGTGGCCCAGCACAAAGAACTTCAAGCCAGACGTACCGGAGAAGTACGACGGCAAGACGCATCCGTCGGAGTTCCTCAACATCTACACCATTGCAGTGCAGGCTGCCGGGGGACGGGACGACAAGATCCTTGCCAACTACTTCCTGCTGGTGCTCAAGCCTAGATCCTGGTCATGCACTTGCCGGACAACTCCATATCCTCTTGGGCTGATCTGTGCCATCAGTTTGTCGGCGCCTTCACAGGCGGACACAAGCCTCATGGCCAGGAGAGTGATCTTCACCTGCTCGCCCAGAAGGAAGGAGAGCCCCTGCGCAAGTACATTCAGAGATTCAGCAGTGTGCAGCATAACATCCCAGGCGTCCACCCTGCCGCGGTGATCAGCGCGTTCCATCAGAATGTGCGAAACCGCAGGATGCGGGAGGAAATGGCGATGTGCAAGATCAGGGACGTCAGTGAGTTATATGCACTGGCCGACAAGTGTGCACGTGCTGAGGAAGGAAGGAGACTCCCCGGAGAGAATGTAGGAGCGGGAGGATCTGACAGTGAAGATGCTGCCCCGGCAAGGAAAAACCGGCGGCGGAACAACAGAAGGAGGAAAGGTAAAGAGGTGCTAGTTGTTGAGCAGTCCGGCAACGGTGGTGGCGCCAAGGAAGCCAAAGCTGGTGACTCCGGCAAGGAGGTTGCCGCGGAGGTGGCGGTCGCCGACAAGCAGGACAGCACCAACAAGCAGTATTGCAAGATCCACCGCACCAAGGGCCATGATCTCCAGAACTGTAAGAAAGTCGAGCAGCTTGTTGAGCAGTAGAAAGCTGAATACGAGCGGCGCGACAAGGAGAAGGCCCAGGAAGGTGCTGGGGGATCCGGCAAGAAACGTCCCGGCTGAGGAGGACGCCGCGGCAAGTCCAAGCAGCGGCAAGGAGACAGACCTCCTCGCGGCCGCGACAAGGATGAAGATGAAGACGACGATGAAGACATGGATGATGAGGAGACTGATGAGCAGGAGTTCCAGAAGGCCACAGAGGTCCTGTGCGTTGATGGTGGTGCTTCTCTGCATACCTCGCACCGTCAGCTCAAGCAGTGGGTGCGGGAAGTTAATGCAGCAGAACCACCCGTCGAGTCACGCAAACCTCTGAAATGGTCCAGCACGCCTATCATCTTTGATATTGAGGACCACCCTGATCACATAACTGCGGTCGGGTGCTTGCCGATGTTGGTTTCACCAACAATCCGCAACCTCAAGGTCACTAAGATGCTAGTTGACGGCGGGGCCGGCTTGAACCTGATCTCCTTCTCGGTGCTCCAGAAACTCCAGATCCCTGACAGCGAGCTCGAAGAGACCGGTACATTTCAAGGAATCAACCCGGGAAGGAGCAAGCCGAAGGGAAAGATCACGTTGCCGGTAACATTTGGCAGCGAGCTGAACTTTAGAACTGAGAGGGTCACATTTGACGTTGCTGACTTTCCATTACCTTACAATGGAATCCTTAGCCGTCCGGCACTCACCAAGTTCATGGCAGCCTCTCACTATGCGTACAACATACTGAAAATGCCAGGCCCGATAAGTGTCATCTCTGTCCCTGGCGACAAGAAGGATGCTCTTATATGTGCCGACAAGATCTACCGGGAAGCAGCAGCCGCAGCAGAACGCAAGACACTTGCCGCTGAAGCTCCCGGGGGGAAGAAGAAGACCAAGTCCGGCAAGAGCTCTGACACCCACTCCGGCAAGCGCACCTCTTCGGAGTGCTGCGCTACCGTCGAGGACGCACCATCGAGCTCCACCGGCAAGTGTAAGAAGGCAATGGCAGCTCCACCTGAGACCAAGAAGGTGTCCGCCAAGGAGGACGGCGTTGGTGGTACCTTCACCATCAGCGCCACTCTTGACCCCAAATAGGAAAGCGCGCTCGTTGCTTTCCTGCGGGCGAATGTCGACGTGTTTGCGTGGCAACCGTCTGATATCCCCGGTGTTCCCAGGAAAGTAATTGAGCACCACCTTGCCGTCTGTCCTCATGCGCGGCCCGTCAAGCAGAAAGTCAGGAAACAGGCAGTGGAGCGCCAAGAATTCATCGCAGAAGAAATCAAGAAGTTGGAAGCAGCAAGCCTTGTCAGAGGGGTGCTCCGTCCCACATGGTTGGCCAATCCTGTTGTCGTGCGCAAGGCTAACGGGAAATGGAGGCTTTGTATTGACTTCACTGATGTTAATAAAGCTTGTCCCAAAGACCCATTTCCCTTGCCGCGCATTGACCAGATTGTTGACTACACAGCCGGATGTGATTTGCTTTCATTTCTTGATGCATACTCAGGATATCATCAGATCTTCATGGCAGAAGAGGATGAAGAGAAAACCGCATTTATCACCCCGTGTGGCATGTACTGCTTTGTACGGATGCCTTTCGGTTTGAAGAATGCTGGTTCAACATTCGCAAGGGTAGTCCACCACGCTTTTGAACCGCAGATGCACAGAAATGTAGAAGCCTACATGGATGACATAGTGGTCAAAAGCAAGAACAGGGCGACCCTGATTCAAGATTTAGACGAGACATTTGCAAATCTGCTCAGGATCAACCTCAAGCTTAACCCCGAGAAGTGCGTGTTTGGAGTCCCATCCGGCAAGCTTCTCGGGTTCTTCGTGTCTCAGCGGGGAATTGAAGCCAATCCCGACAAGATCAAGGCCATCGAGCAGATCGAAGCACCAAAGCGCGTCAAGGATGTACGAAGGCTTGCCGGTTGCGTGGCTGCTCTCAGCAGGTTTATCTCTAGATCTGCTGAGCGCGCCCTGCCATTTTTCAAAATTTTGAAAAAGGCAGGTCCAATGAAATGGACTCCGGAGGCGGAGGCTGCGCTGCAGGACTTCAAAAGATACCTGTCCTCCACTCCAATACTTGTCGCACCTAAGCCGCAAGAGAAGTTGCTGCTGTATATAGCGGCAACCAATCAAGTGGTTAGTGCTGCGTTAGTGGCGGAGAGGGAGGCAGATGATGAGCCAGCAACCACGGCAGATGCATCCAGCAACAAGCAGGGGGCTTCGCCAACAAGCTCTGGTCCCGACAGAGATGGATCTGCGCAGGAGCATGATAAGATGCAGAAGAGAATGGTGCATCGTCTAGTTTACTTTGTCAGTTCCCCTCTACAGGGGGCTAGATCAAGGTACTCTGGTGTGCAGAAGTTGCTTTTTGGCCTCCTCATGGCCTCGAGAAAGCTGCGCCATTACTTCCAAGAACATGAGATCACAGTCGTCACTCGCTTTCCCCTGAAGAGGATACTGCAAAATCCAGAAGCGACAGGCAGGATTGTCGAGTGGGCACTGGAATTGTCAAGCTTTGGCCTCAAGTTTGAGAGCACTTCAACTATCCAAAGCAGGGCATTGGCAGAATTCATAGCTGAATGGACGCCAACACCAGATGAAGAAATTCCAGAGACGAGCATCCCCGTCAAAGAGGCAAGCAAAGAGTGGCTGATGTACTTTGATGGTGCCTTCTCGCTGCAAGGCGCCGGTGCGGGCGTGCTGCTTGTCGCGCCCACCGGAGAGCACCTCAAGTACGTAGTCCAGATGCACTTTCCCAAGGAGCAAGCAACCAACAATACTGCAGAGTATGAAGGATTGCTTGCCGGTCTCAGAATTGCAGCAGACCTTGGGATCAAGAAGCTCATTGTCAGGGGTGACTCACAGCTTGTCGTCCGCCAAGTGAACAAGAACTACCAGAGTCCGTTGATGGAAGCATATGTTGATGAAGTGAGGAAGCTAGAAGAGCACTTTGACGGCCTACAGATGGAGCATATCCCAAGAGCTCAGAATGACATTGCTGATGGCCTGTCAAAGTGCGCCGCACTAAAGTTACCTGTGGAACCAGGGATCTTTGTGCTCAAGTTGACTCAACCATCCGTAACACCATCAACTGGACAAAGCAAGAAGAGGAAGTTGATTTCTGGTGACTACTTTCCGGCAGAGCTCCCCGAAGCCGCCGCCAAGAAAGTCCCCAAGATCAACACCAAGGTTGCTGAGGGGCAGTCTGCTCCGGCAAGCCTTATGGTTTGTTCCGTTGAAGCAGACGCTCCCGCCAAGTTTTGCTCCGGCAAGCTTGCCGGGGAACATCAAGCTCCGGCAGGGCCGCAAGTCCTTGCCGTGGAAGCGGATGTTCCCGCAGCAGCAGATGTGCCTTTAGTCCTTGTTGTCGAGCCACAAGCTCCAGCATGGGCACAACAGATTGTCCATTTCCTTCAGACAGGAGAACTTCCCGAAGAGCAAGAAGAAGCGGAAGAAGTAGCCCGGCAGTCAAGTATGTACCAGTTTATCGATAGCATACTGTACAGAAGAAGACTCAACGGTGTGAAATTGAAGTGTATTTGCCGGGAAGATGGACAAAAGCTGTTGGCAGAGATACATGGAGGCATATGTGGCCACCACATTGGCGCAAGAGCACTTGCCGGCAAAACTTTCCGGCAAGGTTTCTTTTGGCCGACAGCCCTCCAGGATGCAACTGCACAAGTAACCAAGTGTGAAGCGTGCCAGTTCCACTCCAAACAGATACACCAGCCAGCTCAAGCTCTCCAAACGATCCCTTTACCCTGGCCATTTTCGGTCTGGGGGCTCGATATCCTCGGCCCTTTCCCCCGAGCTGTCGGGGGCTTTGAGTACTTGTACGTCGCAATCGACAAGTTCACAAAGTGGCCGGAAGTGCAGCCAGTGAGGAAGGTGACAGCACAGTCAGCAGTCAAGTTCTTCAGGTCAATTGTTTGCCGTTTCGGGATCCCTAATAGGATCATCACCGACAACGGCATGCAATTCACGAGCCGCACCTTCATGCAGTACGTCCAAGACCTTGGCGCCAAGGTCTGCTTCGCTTTTGTTGCTCATCCAAGAAGCAACGGTCAAGCAGAGAGGGCAAATGCTGAAGTGCTGCGTGGGCTCAAAACCAGAACTTTCGACAGGCTGCGCAAGTGCGGAAGAAACTGGATCGAGGAGCTGCCGGTGGTTCTTTGGTCGATCAGAACGACGCCAAATCGAGCCACTGGCCAGACGCCTTTCGCTCTAGTCTATGGAGCAGAGGCAGTTCTCCCCACGGAACTCGTATATGGATCGCCTCGAGTGCTCGCTTATGATGAGCTTGAGCAAGAACAGCTGCGACAAGACGACGCGCTGCTCCTTGAGGAAGATCGTCTTCAGGCTGCTGTACGAGCTGCTCGATACCAGCAAGCTTTGCGCCGCTACCATAGCCGCAAAGTTAAGGCCAGAAGCTTCGAGGAAGGCGACCTTGTTCTTCAGCGCATTCAGTCCGCCAAGAATTCCAACAAGTTGACCCCGAAGTGGGAAGGCCCTTATCGGGTGAAACGAGTCACAAGGCCCGGCGCTGTCCGCCTTGAGACCGAAGATGGCATTCCGGTGAGCAACTCCTGGAACATAGCACATCTTCGTAAGTTTTTCCCGTAGGGCGCGGTTGCCAGAACCCCGTTCCGGCAACCACCTTTTGTACAAGTCTTGCTGCTGTTGCATGTAATCCTTTGTACAAAGCCGGGCGCAGATCCCGTGCATAAATAGAACCCCATGTGCTCCGCACAACTTGTCCATTTCATGCATTAGTTTCTTTCTTGCATGCGTTATCTGACACTTTGTGCAGCACCTACATCCGGTAAGCAATAACGAGCCGAAGGGCTCCATATCATTATTTTCTCTTCTTTCTTCTTTTTCAACAAAGGAAAAGAAGGTTCCCTCGCACACATGTTTGCCGGGGGGGAAGGAGAAGATTGTGGTATGGACCAGGCGTCGTTCAAGCAAAGTTCTGCCTTGCCGGGAAGCAAACGACAGAAAAGCTAAGTTGCCAAATTTTGAGCAATCAGTTTTTAAATTTTTGAGTTATCTTCCTCGAACGACCCTGCTTTGTATGGAAAACCTGTGCGCGGAGGAACCAACTCATGGCTAGTTGCGCCCTTACTTTGTTTCGAGTCCGCTCAACAACTTAAGTGTGCTGCATCTAGTCGCGACGAGGTTTCTTGTCAGAAGCAGCGCCGCCAGCAGGCTGCTGAAGTTCCGCACTCAGCGCTCGCGGCTCGGGTGCTTGCGCCGACAAGTTCCCTAGAAGCGTAGGGTAAAAACATACAAAGGAAGGAATCTAGTAGAGGAAATAACATAGCAATTGATAACAGAAATAAAGTTATATTACAAGATAACTTGTCGCAGCTCTAACAGAATGTTTTCATAACATGATTAGCAGCGACAAGGGAAAAGAAGAAATGGGCGGCCTAGTCTACGCGTCCGCCCTCGACCCTCTTGATCTCGCTCACCTTGTCCACAATGGGTGCGACAAGGGCCTTGAGTGCGTCCCGATCGGCGTCTGGCGGCAAGGACTTGAGGACGTTGGTGAAGCAGAGGCCTGGATTGCGGAAGGCCACCTTCATCAGCACCTTCTGGAGAACCCCGACGCAGATTTTGCGCGACTCGTCGGCCAGTTGCTTTGGGATCCTCTCCCGGAGCCGCTGGAGTGCCGTCGCCACACCCTTGAAGAACAAGCTGAGCTTGGCGCTGGGTTGGAGATTCTCGTCGGAGGGATACCAAAAGTTCTCCATCCCCAGCTGCGCCAGCTCCTCGTCGATGACTGCGGCAATATTCACCAGACCCTCGGTCCAGTGCTCCACAGTATCTCTGAATGAGTTCTGGGTAACTGCGATGCTCTCCAGCAGCGCCTTGTCAGCCTTGACCTTCTCCGACAAGGTCTTCTCCCGCTCCTTGGCAGCCTCCAGCGTCTGTGTCAGTGTGGCCAGCTTCAGCTCCAGGTCTGCATTGGAATCCTTGGCGGCGCTGAGCTCCTTGCCCCTCTCAGCGAGAAGACCTTGCAGCTCACCGTGGGCGGCAGCATCCTTCTCATGCTCACGCTTGAGCGCGGCAAGCTCCTCGCCGCTCTTCCCAATGTTGGCCTCCAGCTGCGCCACCTTCTCCTCCAGCTCTTTCTTGGCGGCCTCCGCGATCGCGGCAGCGTCCTTTGCTTCCTTGAGCGCCCCGCCAAGTGCTTGCTCGCGCTCGGCGAGCTCCTCCTCGTAGCTGTCGAGGTTGGCCTTCCGCTGCACCAATTCACCTTCTCGCGCGGACTGCTTCTCGGTGGCCAGCCTTTGTTCCTCCTCAGCTTCGGCCTTCTCGAGAAGGAAGGCCGTGCGCTCCTCGTCGAGTCGCTCCCGCTCCTGTGCCAGGGACCGGAGAGCTTCTTGATTGTGGCCCCGGAGCTCCTCCGCGCGCTTCTCCATGTCAACTCCCGCCTTCGCGACAAGCGCTTCCCGGGAAGCCAGCTTGGCTTGCCGGGCGCGGTAGAGTGACAGCAGCTTCCACAGCAGCTGCTCCTCCTCAGGCTCGCCACTATTGCTGCTGGGCGCGTCGACGAACGACAGTCCAGCAGAGGCGAGCACCTCCCCATCAAAAGTTTCCCCCTCGACCGGCGCCCTGGAGCTCGACGCCCAGGGTAGCTTGATGAAGATATCGTCACCGGCCTTGAAGTAGGCGCCGGGCTGGGGCTCCTGGGAACCCGGCCCCGCAGCAGCGGCAGAGGGATCGGTAGTCGGCGCAGCGTCTGGCGCTCCTGCGGCCTCAGGGTCATCAGTGCGATCGCCCGACCCCTCGTCGGCTTCTGCGGCGGCAGCCTTGGCGGCCTCATCGCCGGTGGTCTCATCAGCACCGGCCCCTTCTTCGTTGGCGGCAGCGTCATCAGTGCTGCCATGCGCGCCTTCCCCGCCGGCGCCCTCTGTCTCCATTGGCTCAGCAGCAGATGGATCTGAAGAACGAAGAAGGGAGAAAAATCAATCAAAAATCCAAGAGAAGAAAATCAGAAGAAGAACCCAAGGGAAAGTTTTTGGACAAGTGAATTACCTGTGCCAAGATCTGCAGTTGCGGTCTCGGCCGCCGCAGGATCGACGATGCTGCCCCTTGCCGGAGAGTTCTCCCTTGCCGGAGAGCGCTCCCTTACCGGGAACCCCTCCCTTGGCGGCATAGTCGAAGCAGATGGCACTTCGGGACTAGATTCTGGGCGCTCCTGATGTGGCTGCTCTGCTCCTACACAAATCAACAAGAAAGATATCAACAAAGGAAAAAAGCACTCAAGCGCGCCCAACAGCAGAAAGCTAACTATGAACTTACGCTGGGGGCTGCGCTAGGGGCTGCTTTGAGGAGTGATTGCCGGGTCCGTCAAGGTGGTCTCGGACCCACCCCCTGCTGACACGGTGGGGTCATCTTCGATGACAATCACCGCGGCCTTGGCCCTCTTCGCCGCTCTCTGGGCCAGCGTCCTTAAAAGAAAGGAGTCCAGATTGAAGCAAGTCAGATACAAGATATAAGCAGCAAGATTGAAGAACTACAAGAGCACCAAAGAAACTTACTCTTCTTCTCCTCGTCGGAGCTGAGCACAGAAAGATCGAAGTCCGGCCCTCCTCTGGTGCGGCGAGGCGGAGGAGTAGGATCCCTTGCCCGCTTGGCGGGGGCGGTGGCGGTGGCCCGCGAAGATCCCGCTCCAGTTGCCGCTGCTGCGTGGGGCGCTCCCGCGGCAACATTGCTTGCCGCGGTAGAGCGCGTCGCACGGCTCGGCGGCTGTTGACCCGGTTGCCGCCCCGCTACGTCCGCGCCCCTGCGAAGACGCCTTCTTGGCGGGGCCGGGGGCTCCGCCTGCAGCAAGCCTTCTGAAGGCTCAGGCTCTTCCTCGCCGGCCTCGCTCGGCTCAGCTTCAGAACCGGCAGGCTCTTCCTCGCCAATGAACTCCGCGCGCTCGGCAAGGTTTTCTGCCTCTGCCGCCTCCGCCTCCTCCACGGTGAACCCGAACACGCCCGTGGCAGCTGCGGCCGCAACCTCTTCCGCCCTAGTGGCGATGCGCTACAGCTCCTCGTCGGTGGTATCATGGGTGAGGCTCTTCTGCTCGTCAGCGTGGACCGGCACCTCTTCCAAGTTGTCGAAGAACGCTTGCACGACGTCATCCGCAGGCTCTTGCCAAGTTGGAACGATTCCGTGGGAATCGCACAACGGCATCATAGCGTGGATCCGGTCAAGCGAAGAATTGTTGCATAATGGAACAACGCCCCTCGGCAGCGTGAATGGGTGCTGGGGGTCGCGTTTGAACAACTCCAGGAGCATTGCATCCAGCTCCAAGACGGTGAAGTTGTAGTTGAGGCCCGGCCGCAGCCTCATGATGTTCGCCGAGTTCTTGAATTCCCAGGCGGGCCTCCCCCTCTCCTGCAGGGGGGCGATGTGGCGGCGGAGGAAATCTTCGCCTACAGTGCCTACAGTGAGCCCGGCAAGCCTGAGGCGAAGGATCCTAGTAATGGCGATCTTCAGCCTCTCGTCTTCCGGGGCCACGTTGCTCCAGTCATTGCCGCGCACTATTGGAGCTTGGCGCACGGCGGTGAAGGGCTGCGGATTCTCCTCGATGATCCAGCACCACTCCGCTCTCCACTCCTCCCACTTGCTGCGGAGCTCACCCTCCAAGTACGCATCCTTCTTGCCGACTCTCGAGATCCAGGCGATCCCTCCGGCAAGCGGCTCTCCTCTCTCTACCCGAGGTATGAAGAAGTGGCGGAAAAGGGCAACATTGGGGTCGACTCCGACAAAGTTTTCGCACAAATGTGCGAAAACCGCCATGGTCAGAACGGCGTTGGGGGTGAAATCAAGGAGGCGGAAGCCGTAGGTGTTCATGATATCGCAGAAGAACTCCGAGAAGGGCGGGCAGAGCCCGCAATAGAAGAACAGCGCGAAGAATGGGTACCCGTTTGGAGCCAGTTCCGAAGCAGCGGCCGGGAGTACCCTCGTGCGCGGATGCGCCCGCGTCTCCGTCGCCCAAAAGAGGTAGAAGTACTCCCTCAGCTCCTTCACGCCGAGCTGGAGGGAGAAGATCGCCCGCTCCTTCCGCAGCGCCGCGAGCCGCTGCGCCTCGGACGACTTCACACCCTTTCCCTTGTCGGCTTTCGGAGCCATGGCGGAGGTGGTGGAGGAGGTCGACGGCGTTGGTGATGCTGGTGGCAATGGGGGGGGGCGGAGCGCTGCTCTCTCGGCTTCGAGAAGAAGGGGGGGAGCGGCGGAGGTTCGTGAAGATGGAGTAGTAGCAACCAGCGAGGGGGAACGAACTGCCCCTGTTTCCTCTGCTTATAAAGAGGGACGGGGCGGACGTTTCACCCTTCCGAATAAAGAACCACCCACGATTTCTCCCACGATGCCGCATTCAACGCGTGCTGTTAGGGGAGAGCACGGTGGATACGGAGCGGGATTCGGCGTGGCCCAGTCCACATGTGCACGTGCCCTGTCTTGGGCCTAGCCCAACAGCGCTCGGCACCATGTCTGGCCCAGGCCCGGGCGCTCCTGTCGGTGTACTAGAATAGGGGTACCCTAGTACCCCGAACTTGTGCACGGGCAGTTGCAGCACCCCGCGGCAAAGTTTGCCAGGCTAACGCCAAGATCCTCCGAGGTTCCCTTCCAGCCATTTAAGAACAAAGTATTTAAACTCAGGAGACAAGGCCCCGGCAAGAGGAGCTTGCCGGGAAGGCCAACCAAGGCACTCCAAGGAACTTGCCGCGACGCACCACGCGCTCCGGCAAGGCAACAAGGCCCCGGCAAGAGGAGCTTGCCGAGAAGACCAACCAAAGTACCTCGGGGCCTGGTGAGCGACAAGCCTCCGGACCCGACAAGATAACAGCAGCGGCAAGGCGCTTGCCGCGGCAGGCGGCCACTCTGTGCCCACGCTCCAGCGCATCGACCAACGTGTCGCTCTGGGGGCCTCTCCAGGCGCGCGTGGTGGGAGGCTGTGCAGCCAGCGGTGCGCAGTGGCATGCGAAGCTGACAAGATCGCCATCGTGGTGAATGGTGGCGCCCCTAACGGTCCTTTTCTGCACTGTTTGGGCGACCTAGACGGGCATTTAATGCCCTTGTCCCCTGCCGTCAGGGTTAGGTAGGGTGCACTGTACAAGTAACTGTACCAACCACCTCACTTTTTACATTTGTACCCTTCTCTGCGTTGCCACCTGTCGGTGACCCCTTTAGCGTATAAAAGGAGGCCCATGCGCAACGTAGAGGGGGTTCCGTTCAACTGGTTCGCGAATTTCGACTAGTTCGGAACCCAAAAAAACATTATGCTCTCTCTCTGGAGCAAGAACACAAGATAATACAACCAGACAAGCAGCAGTAGGAGTGTTATCTCTCCGGAGAGCTCCGAAGCAGGGTAAACTGCTCGTGTGCTTCGCCTCGATCTGCTCTTCGTGCGATCTCCGCCCCCCGCTGAACCGAAAGGGGCCCGGTCCGCCGGCCCCATAGGTGTTCGTGGATTAGTTTCCCCGACAAAGTTCAATAAAATTCCCTTTGGCGACAAAATCCAAAAGTTGTCTATGATGCAAAGCTAATCCTATATAAAAATTTCGAAGCAAAATCCTTGCATCTCCTTTAAGATTGCTAATGCGATAAGATTCCATTAATCTATACCAAGCATCTTTCAAATTTTCTCCTTGTCTCTGCTTGAAGTATAAAACTTCAAAATTTGGAGATAAAGGAGGAGTAGTAGTGCCAGGCATAGTGAGAAGGTAGGTAAGCAAGATCACACACATAAACAGATCTGATGAGAAAACGACAAACAAAAAAGGGAGCGAATAAAAACGACAAATGGTTGTGAAGTGGGTGAGATGAAAATGAGAGGCAAATGAAAAATAATGTAAATGGTAAGGAGATGAGATTCGTGATTAGGAACCTAGTAGATGTTGGTGATGTCTCCCCGACAACGGCGCCAGAAATTCCTTTTGATGCAGCTTGAACTACGTCGGTATTTCTCCAAAGAGGAAGAGATGACGCAACACAACTACGGTAGGTATTTCCCTCAGTGATGAGACCAAGGTTATCGAACCAGTAGGAGAACCACGCAACACTACATAAATGGTACCTGTACACAAAGAACAAATACTTGCAACCCGACATGTTAAAGGGGTTGTCAATCCCTTTCGGGTAACGATGCTAGAAAATTTCAAGTTGACGAGATAAAATTGTTGTAGATTGATAGATGCAAATAAAAGCAAATAAAATTTAGCGAGGTATTTTTGGGTTTTTGATAGTATAGATCTGAAAATAAAAGATGCAAATAAATAAAAAGGCAAATGCCAATATAGATTTAAAAATATATGATGAGAAAATAGACCCCGGGGCCGTAGATTTCACTAGTGGCTTCTCTCGAGAAAAATAACATATGGTGGGAAAACCAATTATTGTTGGGCAATTGATAGAACTTCAAATAATTATGACGATATCCAGGAAATGATCATTATATAGGCATCACGTCCAAGATTAGTAGACCGACTTCTGCCTGCATCTACTACTATTACTCCACACATCGACCTCTATCCAATATGCATCTAGTGTATGAAAAAATGGAGTAATGCAATAAGAACGATGACATGATGTAGACAAGATCTATTCATGTAGGAATAAATCCCATCTTGTTATCCTTAATAGCAACAACACATACATGTCATTTCCCCTTCTGTCAGTGGGATTGAGCACTGATAACCCACAAGTACAGGGGATCAATTGTAGCCTCTTTCGATAAGTAAGAGTGTTGAACCCAACGAGGATCTAAAGGTAGAACAAATATTCCCTCAAGTTCTATCGACCACTGATACAACTCTACGCACGCTTGATGTTCGCTTTACCTAGAACAAGTATGAAACTATAACGACTTTGTAGGCGTGATAGGATAGGCTTGCAAGATAATAAAGAACACGTGAATAAAAACTAGGGGCTGTTTAGATAAAGAAGTAATAAAGTTAGTTTTAGTAGAGAGCTTTTTGTCACGAGAAAGTTATTTGTCCCTAGGCAATCGATAACTAGACCGGTAATCACTATTGCAATTTTATTTGAGGGAGAGGCATAAGCTAACATACTTTCTCTTCTTGGATCATATGCACTTATGATTGGAACTATAGCAAGCATTCACAACTACTAAAGATCATTAAGGTAAAACCCAACCATAGCATTAAAGCATCAAGTCCTCTTTATCCCATACGCAACAACCCCCTTACTCGGGTTTATGCTTTTGTCACTCAAGCAACCCACTATAAGCGAATCATGAACGTATTGCAACACCCTACAACGGGAATCCCTCACGCTTGCGCGACACGGAGAGCACCATAGGACAACACCAATAATAAAACATGCAACTCAAAACAATCACGATCATCAATTAACCCATAGGACAAAACGGATCTACTCAAACATCATAGCATGGCCATACATCATTGGGAAATAATATATAGCGTCGAGCACCATGTTTAAGTAGAGATTACAGCGGGTAAAAGAGAGGTTACACCGCTGCATAGAGGGGGGAAGATTGATGGAGATGTTGGTGAAGATGATGGATGTGTTGGTGTAGATCGTGGTGATGATGATGGCCCCTGGCAGTGTTCCGGCGCCACTGGAAACAAGGGCTAGAGATCCCCCCTTCTTATTCTTCTTCTTCCTTGACCTTCTCCCTAGATGGGTGAAGGGTTTCCCCTCTGGTCCATGGCCTCCATGGCTTGGGAGGGGCGACAGCCCCTCCAAGATTGGATCTGCCTCTCTGTCTCTTTCTGTTTCTGCGTTCTCAAATTCTGCCCTTTCACCATTTCTTATATATCCGGAGATCCGTAACTCCGATTGGATTGAAACCTTCGCCAAGATTTTTCTCTGAAAAATAGCTTTCTTGCGGCCAAAGAAGAGCAGTAACCGCCTTACGGGGTGCCCACGAGGGTCAGGGGCGCGCCTGCCCCCCTAGGGCGCACCCCCTGCCTCGTGCCCCCCTCGGGCACCGTCTCGCGTTGTTTTTTTCTTCCATAAAATCATATATATTACAAAAATATTCTCCGTCCGTTTTTATCCCGTTTGGACTCCGTTTGATATGGGGTTTCTGCGAAACATAAAACATGCAACAAACAGGAACTGACAGTGGGCACTGGATCAATATGTTAGTCCCAAAAATAGTATAAAAAGTTTCCAAAAGTATGTAAAAGTTGTAGAATATTGGCATGGAACAATCAAAAATTGTAGATACGACGGAGGCGTATCAACATCCCCAATCTTAATTCCTTCTCGTCCTCGAGTAGGTAAATGATAAAAAAATATAATTTTGATGTGGAATGCTAACTAGCATAATCTTGATCATATATCTAATCATGGCATGAATATTAAGACACGAGTGATTCAAAGCAATAGTCTATCATTTGACATAAAAACGATAATAGTCAGGCAACCCAACAAACAATCATGCCTTTCAAAATATCAATGCTTACAGAACGTTATCCCTACAAAATCATATAGTCTTTTATGCTCCCTTTTCTTAATAGAAGGTACCCCTCATGCTCATCCCGGTGTCAGCCAAGCAATTGGTTCATACTTTTTAACGCGCTCGAGCTTTTTCAACCCTCACGCAATACATGAGCGCAAGCCATGGATATAGCACTATGGGTGGAATAGAATATGATGGTGGAGGTTATGTGGAGAAGACAAAAAGGGAGAAAGTCTCACATCGATGCGGCTAATCAATGGGCTATGGAGATGCCCATCAATTGATATCAATGCGAGGAGTAGGGATTGCCATGCAACAGATGCACTGAGAGCTATAAGTGTATGAAAGCTCAAACTGAAAACTAAGTGGGTGTGCATCCAACTTGCTTGCTCATGAAGACCTCGGGCATTTGAGGAAGCCCATCATCGGAATATACAAGCCAAGTTCTATAATGAAAATTCCCACTAGTATATGAAAGTGACAATATAGGAGACTCTCTATATGAAGAACATGGTGCTACTCTGAAGCACAAGTGTGGTAAAAGGATAGTAACATTGCCCCTTTTTTTGGTGGGCTTATTTGGCCCCCTTTGTTTTTATTTAGGCTTCTTTGGCCTCTCTTTTTTCATGGGGCAATGCTCTAATAATGATGATCATCACACTTTTATTTACTTACAACTCAATATTACAACTCAATACAAGAACAAAGATATGACTCTATATGAATGCCTCCGGCGGTGTACCGGGATGTGCAATGATCTAGCATAGCAAAGATATCAAAAAATGGACAAGCCATGAAAACATCATGCTAGGTATCTTACGATCATGCAAGGCAATATGACAATGAATGCTCAAGTCATGTATATGATGATGATGGAAGTTGCATGGCAATATATCTCGGAATGGCTATGGAAATGCCATAATAGGTAGGTATGGTGGCTGTTTTGAGGAAGATATAAGGAGGCTTATGTGTGATAGAGCATATCGTATCACGGGGTTTGGATGCACCGGTGAAGTTTGCACCAACTCTCGAGGTGAGAAAGGGCAATGCACGGTACCGAAGAGGCTAGCAATGATGGAAGGGTGAGAGTGCGTATAATCCATGGACTCACATTAGTGATAAAGAACTCATATACTTATTGCAAAAGTTTATTAGCCCTCGAAGCAAAGTACTACTACGCATGCTCCTAGGGGGGAGGTTGGTAGGAGTTAACCATCGCGCGCCCCCGACCTTCACGCAAAGATAAACAATCAAAATACAATGCGCGCCAATTTGGTTACATAGTCAGTAGACCATACGTGCATGCTTCGGGAATCACAAACCTTAACACAAATATCCTTACTAAACACAACCATCTACTAGAACCTCCCACATATTATCATCTCTATATCGCAAAACTATTGCAAGGAATCAAACATATCATATTCAGTGATCCATAAGTTTTATGTAGGATTTTATGACTAACCATGTGAATGACCAATTCCTGTCATATCTCTAAATGGATACAAGTGAAGCAAGAGAGTTTAATTCTTTCTACAAAAGATATGCCCACGCTCTAAAAAATATAAGTGAAGCAAAAGAGCATTCTACAAATGGCGGTTTTCTATGTGAAGAGAAACAGGCAATCTAAACTTCAAATGATATAAGTGAAGCACATGAAGCATTCTATAAAGCCATACTCAAAAGATTTAAGTGAAGTGCAATGAGCATTCTATAAATCAACCAAGGACTATCTCATACCAGCATGGTGCATAAAAGAAAAGTAAAAACTAAATGCAAAAGACGCTCCAAGACTTGCACATATCACATGAACGAAACGAATCCGAAAACATACCGATACTTGTTGAAGAAAGAGGGGATGCCTTACGGGGCATCCCCAAGCTTAAACGCTTGAGTATCCTTGAATATTTACTTGGGGTGCCTTGGGAATCCCCAAGCTTGAGCTCTTGCCTCTCTTCCTTTTCCTCATATCGAGACCTCCTTGATCAAACACTTCATCCACACAAAACTTCAACAGAAAACTCGGTAAGATCTGTTAGTGTAATAAAGCAAATCACTACTCTAGGTACTGTTGCAAACCAATTCATATTTTGTTTTTGCATTGTGTCTAATGTAACATAACTTTTCCATGGCTTTATCCACTGATAGAAATTGATAGTTTCATCAAAACAAGCAAACTATGCATCAAAAACAGAATCTGTCAAAAACAGAACAGTCTGTAGCAATCTGAACATTCACCATACTTCTGGTAGCCCAAAAATTCTGCAAAAATTAGAAAAAATAAAAAATTTGTACAGAAATACATTTCAAGAAGTTTCAGAACCATTTGAAGTTCCAGTAAAAAATGTAAAATCGTGCACTAGAGCCAAAGTTTCTGTCTTGCACCGTACAAACCAACAAGCATTGTAAACAACCTAAAGGCAAACCTTAGCACATTATTTTTACTAATACAATGGAATTGTACAAGGGGATAATTATTTTTGACGAAAAGTTTCTGTAATCCAGATTCACAAAGTTTCCGTGAGCATGAACAAAGTTTAAGGAGCTCTCCCACTTCAACAATGCTTGTCTCTCTCACTTTCACTTTCCTTTTTGAAAAGTTTTGGGTTCCCCTGTAATGCCCCGAGCCCGGCGCTCTAGAACACTTCCAGCTATTCCGAGCTTTGCCGTGTGTTTTATTTGCTTGTTGCATTGCATCATGTCATCATGCCATCATGTCATTTAATTTTTTCAACTCATCTAAATAAATTGTATGGATCTTCGGTCCATTTAAATCGAGGGATATTCACAATGGTGATTCTCTTTGTAACATATCCTCCCAATATTTAGGGAGCTATATTAAACCATTCCATAACACATTTGCATGGTTATTTAAATTTCCTTTTTATCCAACTCAACTTCTTTTCTTCCTTTGGTGCCTTTTAGTAAAATTGAGTTGCAATTTTACTTTATCCATAATTGTCCCAAATCAGACCATAAATCACATCTAGTGCGTAGGGTCATCTCCTATAATTTCAACCCATTTGGAGTTCATTCGAATGGGTTTCGAAATTCAAACATGTCGAGTTAAATTCAACATGTGTGGATTTTACATCCTCTAAAAATCCTCGGGCCATTTTTGTTAAATTCCTCATATTTTTGTGAGCCTAAGGAAATGCCCTCATAGCCTTTCTCTTCTTCCTTTTTCCCTGCTAGAGAGAGAGAGAGAAGAGAACCCAGGCCAGCAATCCATTTGGCCCAAGGCCCAGCTGGCCCCAACTCTTAACCCTACTGAGCATCTCCCCTCGTTCCCTCATCTTGTTCCCCCTCCGCCGCCACCCACACGCACGCACGCAGAGGGCAGCACTCGCGCCCGTTCCCCTCACCAGCCACCGACCGGATTCGTCCGTTTTCGCCGTTCCCGGTGCTACCGGAGCCCCAAGGCCCTTGTACCATGTCTGCCGCCGTGCCATCTTCAAGCCATCGGGCGCCGGGTTCCCTGCCTGGCCCGCTCGTTCTCTGCACGAGGGAGACGCAACACCAGCACCTCGTCTGCCTCCCCTGCATCACGCCTCGTCGCCGGGAGCTCATCCCCAAGTCTCGCCAAGTCGTTGCCGTTCCTTCTCCGGTGCCCCGTCCCCGTCGGATTTGCTCGAGCTCGCCACCCTTCTGCCTCAAGTCTCTCTCGCCGGAGCCCCGCAGTCCCGTGTCGCCTCCTCCTCTGTATCGAGCGGGAGGACGACGAGCAATGCCTTCTCTGCGCCCAAGCTTCCCCTGAACTGAGGCCGTCATCCTCGATAGCACCAAGTCCCTTGTCGCGCCGCCCTCCGCCATGCTCCTCTGCCCCGTTTCACCCCGGCCTCGACCGAGGAGGACGAGCAGCATTGATGCCTGCTCGATCCGCCCACACGCGCGCCTCACGTGTTGACCGCAACCAGCTCCATGCCCGAGCGAGCGCGCTCCTGATCCTGGTGCCCAGCATCGCCCAAGTTGTCGCCTCTATGCACCATGTAGTGTTACCGTGGACGCATGCACACCGGCAAGACCCGGTCTCCGAACTCCAAGTACAACTACGAACCCGAAGACCTCAGATGCATCAAGTTCCCCTACGACCCATGTATGACTACCGTCGCCGAAGACTATCAAGTGAACCATTACCGCCACCGTGGATTCGAAAAGAGAACGTGTACAACTACCGTCGACCCCAAGTTACTCGGATTCGTCAAGTTCCTCTGTGAAACGTGAACCACTACTTCCACTATCGTCACCGTGTACCACTACTTCCACTACGACCGTCCCGAGAACGTCTACTTCCCCTACACCGCATCGAACTCGATTCGCCCCGAAAATGCATGCTTCAAAGGTATAACCCCGAGAGGATCGCCCGTGAACAAATGCATGTGTTGTATGAAATGCTCGTGTGTGCACCGTGTCCGAGTTGTCATTGCACGTTCCTCCTCGTTTGCCATGCCACTGACATGTGGGACACCCGGTTGCCGGGATCACCCCACCATCTTTTGCATGTTCTGCACTTCCACATTTTTTTACACCGACATCTCGATGAGTTGTTGGATCATCGGAATGTTGCCGTGGCACCATTTTTGTTGTTGTTGTTGTGGCCTTTCGTTCCGCCACTGTGACAAATGCTTCATAACATGCCCATGTCAACATTTTCATACAATTGCATAAACTTGTATACGTCATCCGCATCATGATAAAAACATTTAAAATGTTCAAAATTGTTATTTGCATTAAATTGCTAAATGATATATGGGGATTTTCCGGAATTGTTGTTTGTTGTTTCCGGCCTCATTTAAACTTGCCTAGATAGGTAGTTTTCTTATGTTTCACCTCTTGCCATGTTTAATAACATTTAATGTTGTTGGGTACATAAATGAGAGCGAACTAAATAAATGGATGTGGTGTTCCGTCGATATGTAACTCGTTGCATATTGAACTCCACTTAACTTGTAGTATTGTTTTTTGCACTTTGCCATGCCATGCCTCATTAAACCGGGCATGCATCATACTTGATTGTGCATCGTGCCATGTTTATGTGATGTTTGTTTACCATGTTGTTTGCTTCTTTCTGGTTTGCTTCTCTCGGTAGCTTTGGTTTTTTTCCGGAGTTGTGAGGATTCGTTCGACTATGTCTGTTTGTCTTCTTCTTGGACTTGTTCTTCTTCCTTGCGGGATTTTAGGCAAGATGACCATTACCCTCGATATCACTTCTATCTTTGCTTGCTAGTTGCTTCGTTCTATCGCTATGCTGCGCTACCTATCACTTGTTTACCATGCCTCCCATATTTCCATGTCAAGCCTCTAACCCACCTTCCTAGCAAACCGTTGTTTGGCTAAGATACCGCTTTTGCTCAGCCCCTCTTATTAAGGTGCTAGTTGCAGGTGAAGTTGAAGATTGCTCCATGTTGGAACATGTTTATGTTGGGATATCACAATATCTCTTATTTTAATTAATGCATCTATATACCTGGTAAAGGGTGGAAGGCTCGGCCTTATGCCTGGTGTTTTGTTCCAGTCTTGCCGCCCTAATTTCTGTCATACCGGTGTTATGTTCCTTGATTTTGCGTTCCTTACGCGGCTGGGTTTATGGGAACCCCTTGACAGTTTGCTTTGAATAAAACTCCTCCAGCAAGGCCCAACTTTGGTTTTACATTTGCCTAACAACCTATAACCCTCCCTTGAGCAGGCCAACCCAGGGGTCATCTTTATTTCAATCCCCCCGGGCCAGTGCTTCTCTAAGTGTTGGTCCGAACTGAGCAGCCCGCGGGGCCACCTCGCGGAAACTTGAGGGCTGGTTTTACTCGTAGCTTGACTCATCCGGCGTGCCCTGAGAATGAGATATGTGCAGCTCCTATCGGGATTTTTCGGCACATTCGGGCGGTCTTGTTGGTCTTGTTTTACCATTGTTGAAATGTCTTGTAACCGGGATTCCGAGTATGATCGGGTCTTTTTGGGAGAAGGAATATCCTTCGTTGGTCGTGAGAGCTTATAGTGGGCTAAGTTGGGACACCCCTGCAGGGTATAAACTTTCGAGAGCCATGCCCGCGGTTATGTGGCAGATGGGAATTTGTTAATATCCGGTTGTAGAGAACTTGACACTTGACTTAATTAAAACGCATCAACCGCGTGTGTAGCCGTGATGGTCTCTTCTCGGCGGAGTCCGGGAAGTGAACACAGTTTGGGTTATGTTTGAACGTAAGTAGTTTCATGATCACTTCTTGATCACTTCTAGCTTTACGATCGTTGCGTAGTTTCTCTTCCTACTCTTGAACTCGCCTGTTAGCCACCATATTTGCTTAGCGCTTGCTGCAACTCCACCTCATTACCTTATCCTACCCATAAGCTTAAATAGTCTTGATCTCGTGGGTTTTGAGATTGCTGAGTCCTCGTGACTCACAATATACTACCAAATAGTTGCAGGTGCCGATGGTACCAGTGCAGGTGATGCTACCAAACTCAAGTGGGAGTTCGACGAGGACCTAGGTCATTACTATGTTTCGTTTCCTGATGATTAGTAGTGGAGCCTAGTTGGGACGATCGGGGATCTAGCATTTGGGGTTGTCTTCTTTCTTTTGGATTTGTCCGTAGTCAGACTATGTGTGAACTCTGAATGATGTATGATTTATTTAAGTACTTGTGTGAAGTGGCGATTGTAAGCCAACTCTCTTTATCCCATTCTTGTTCACTACATGGGATTGTGTGAAGATGACCCTTCTTGCGACAAAATGACAATGCGGTTTTGCCTCTAAGTCATGCCTCGACACGTTGAAGATATAGCCGCATCGTGGGAGTTACAAGTTGGTATCATAGCCGACCGTTACACGGATGTTTGCGGATAGGTGCGCGGTCTGTTGTGCATGATGTTTGTGACCCGTCGTGGCACACGGCATGGCACATGTGCCGGACTATATAAAAGCACTCAACAGAAATAAATGACTCTCTAAAACTTCCGTTAAGCTAGGCATATAGTGCTCAAGTAATGAATCCACCCGAATCCCAAGGTATATCAAAGCCAATTTTAATTAACAATGATTTGTAATTTAGTAGTGAGCACAAAGTAACATATATCAAGCAACAACGAAGTCTAACTCTTTTCCTATGCATCGGCATGTCATAAAAGAACAATTCATGCACACCAAGTAAAGGCCAATGCATAGTATAAGCAGTTTCTTGCAATTCTATCGTGTTGGAAACATAGAGAGGTGGAGATATAGTCCCTATCTCATAATAATTGCAAGTAGGAGCAGCAAGCACATGCATATTATATCTATCAAAACCATCGTGTGCAACAGTAAAACGCAACCCATCAATATAATCCTTAATAAGCACAAACTTCTCCGATATAGTGTAGTTTGGGGAATTCAAAAAGATAATAGGACTATCATGCATGGGTGCAATAGCAACAATTTCATGTTTAACATAAGTAACTATAGCAAGTTCATCTCCGTAAGCACAATTCATATTGGCATCTTAGCCACAAGCATAGCAAGCATCATCAAAAGGGGGTATTTCAAGAGAATCAACGGGATCATAACAATCATCATAGCAGCCATCCTTCGGTAAGCACGAAGGGAAATTAAACAATGTATGAGTTGAAGAGTTACTCTCATTAGAAGGTGGGCATGGGTAGCTAATCCGCTCTTCCTCCTTTTGTTCTTCGCTCTCCTCATCATCTTTTTCATCCGATGAGCTCACAGTTTCATCAATTTCTTCTTCCATAGACTCCTGCAAAATATTAATCTCTTCTTGGACAGCGGAGATTTCCTCAATAAATGTATCAATATCGGAATTGAATTCATAATTCTCATAGAAATATTTAAGTATAGCAAAATCTTCAGGTCTGTAAACAACATCATCAAGATTTTCACACTCTTTAAACAAAGATTCAATTTCATAAGCACCCATAAAAGCAACGAATTCTTCTGTTTGTTCCACACCATAGTAATCATATATACTATTAGCATAAGAAGCTAAGGTTTTATTATCATTAAATTTGCATGAAAAGGGAAGGTGTGGAGCCTTCATCCTAGAGCAACATGTATAATCATATCTCAAGCATAGTTCCTGAGCATAGCAATGCAACATGTGAATTTGATCCCATAATAGTTTCCCTTTTTGTGTCAAGCGATAATCCCTAAAGTATTCACGTTGATCCAACGTGTCTCCCATAACATAATTGAATGGAGTTTTCTCAGGATTGTCAAAGTAGTACATAATATTTTTCACATAACCAGCATCGAGGGTTTTAGGAGGTTCCCCATCTCCATGAGTAGCAAGTAGACCTAATTTTTTTGGTATTTCGTGTTCCATATCCATAACTAAAGAGAGAGAACAACTTAGAACAACAAATAAAAATTAATTAGTGATAAAGCAAACAAGCACACACGAGAATATTCACCCCACGCTATGACTCCCCGACAACGGCGACAGAAAAAAGGTCTTGGTAACCCACAAGTATAGGGGATCAATTGTAGCCTCTTTCGATAAGTAAGAGTGTCGAACCCAACGAGGAGCTAAAGGTAGAACAAATATTCCCTCAAGTTCTATCGACCACCGATACAACTCTATGCACGCTTGACGTTCGCTTTACCTAGAACAAGTATGAAACTAGAAGGACTTTGTAGGCGTGATAGGATAGGCTTGCAAGATAATAAAGAACACGTGAATAAAAACTAGGGGCTGTTTAGATAAAGAAGTAATAAAGTTAGTTTTAGTAGAGAGATTTTTGTCACTAGAAAGTTATTTGTCCCTACGCAATCGATAACTAGACCGGTAATCACTATTGCAATTTTATTTGAGGGAGAGGCATAAGCTAACATACTTTCTCTTCTTGGATCATATGCACTTATGATTGGAACTCTAGCAAGCATCCGCAACTACTAAAGATCATTAAGGTAAAACCCAACCATAGCATTAAAGCATCAAGTCCTCTTTATCCCATACGCAACAACCCCCTTACTCGGGTTTATGCTTCTGTCACTCAAGCAACCCACTATAAGCGAATCATGAACGTATTGCAACACCCTACGGTGGGAATCCCTCATGCTTGCGCGACAGGGAGAGCACCATAGGACAACACCAATAATAAAACATGCAACTCAAACCAATCACGATCATCAATTAACCCATAGGACGAAATAGATCTACTCAAACATCATAGGATAGCCATACATCATTGGGAAATAATATATAGCGTTGAGCACCATGTTTAAGTAGAGGTTATAGCAGGTAAAAGAGAGGTTACACTGCTGCATAGAGGGTGGAATAGTGATGGAGATGTTGGTGAAGATGATGGAGGTGTTGGTGTAGATCGCTGTGATGATAATGGTCCCCGGCAGCGTTCCGGCGCCACCGAAATCAAGGGGGAGAGAGCCCCCCTTCTTCTTCTTCTTCCCTGACCTTCTCCCTAGATGGGAGAAGGGTTTCCCCTATGGTCCATGGCCTCCATGGCTTGGGAGGGGCGAGAGCCCCTCCGAGATTGGATCTGTCTCTCTGTCTCTCTCTGTTTCTGCGTTCTCAGATTCCGCCCTTTCACCGTTTCTTATATATCCGGAGATCCTTAACTCCGATTGGATTGAAACCTTCGCCAAGATTTTTCTCTGAAAATTAGCTTTCTTGCGGCCAAAGAAGAGCAGTAACCGCCTTACGGGGTGCCCACAAGGGTTAGGGGCACGCCCCCTGCCTCGTGGCCCCCTCGGACACCGTCTCGGGTTGATTTTTCTTCTAGAAAATCATAAATATTCCAAAAATATTCTCCGTCCGTTTTTATCCCGTTTGGACTCCATTTTATATGGGGTTTCTACGAAACATAAAACATGTAACAAACAGAAACTAGAACTGGGCACTGGATCAATATGTTAGTCCCAAAAATAGTATAAAAAGTTGCCAAAAGTATGTAAAAGTTGTAGAATATTGGCATGGAACTATCAAAAAATATAGATACGATGGAGACGTATCAAGCACCATAAGATCGAACCCATCACAAAGCACCTCTTCCCATGGCAAGAAAAATCTATCTAGCCGGCTTAACTAAACCAAAGATTCAAAGAAGAAATACGAGGCTATAAGTAATCATGCATATCAGAGATCAAAAGACTCAAATAACTTTCATTGATAAAAACATAGATCTGATCATAAACTCAAAGTTCATCGGATCCCAACAAACACACCACAAAAAGAGTTACATCAAATAGATGTCCAAGAGACCATTGTATTGAGAATCAAAAGAGAGAGAGGAAGCCATCTAGATACTAACTATGAACCCGTAGGTCTACAATTAACTACTCACGCATCATTGGAGAGGCACCAATGAGGATGATGAACCCCTCCGTGATGGTGTCTAGATTGGATCTATGGTTTTTGGAACTTGCGGCGGCCGGAATTATTTTTCGTCGACTCCCCTAGGGTTTCTGGAATATTGGAGTATTTATAGAGCAAAGAGGCGGTGTGGGAGGCGGCCGAGGTGGGCACAACTCACTAGGGTGCGCCTGGGCCCCCAGGCGCGCCCAGGTGGGTTGTGCTCCCCTTGGAGCCCCCTCTGGTACTTCTTTGGCCCGACACGTGTTTTCTTGTCCAGAAAAAAATAAGTTTTGCTGCGTTTGAACTCCGTTTAGTATTGATTTTCTGCGAAGTAAATAATAGCAACTGGCACTGGGCACTATGTCAATAGGTTAGTCCCAAAAAATGATATAAAGTTGCTATAAAATGATTGTAAAACATCAAAGAATGATAATATAACAGTATGGAACAATCAAAAATTATAGATACGTTGGAGACGTATTAGCATCCCCAAGCTTAATTGCTGCTCGTCCTCGATGCTAATACGTCTCCAACGTAACTATAATTTTTGATTGTTCCATGCTGTTATATTATCATTCTTTGATGTCTTACAATCATTTTATAGCAACTTTATATCATTTTCTGGACTAACCTATTGACATAGTGCCCAGTGCCAGTTGCTGTTTTTTGTTTTTTTCTTACTTCATAGAATATCCATATCAAACAGAGTCCAAATGCCACGAAACTTTTTGGGGATTTTTTTGGACCAGAAGACAACCTGGGAGCCAAGGAAGCACCAAGGAGGAGGCCCATGGGGCCCACCACCCACTTGGGTGCGCCAGAGGCCCCTGGCGCCCTGATGGGTGGTGGGGCCCATGGAGGTCTCCTCCACCGCCTCTCAGCAATATAAAAGCTCAGCTATTCCAGAAACCCTAGGGGAGCAATCAAAACACAATTCCAGCTGCCGCAAGTTCCAGAACCATGAGATCCAATCTAGAGCCCTATTCCGGCACTCTGCCAGAGAGGAACACGATCACAGAGGGGTTCATCATCCTCATCAGTGCTCCTCCAATGATGCGTGAGTAGTTCACCATAGACCTACGGGTCCGTAGGCAGTAGCTAGATGGCTTTTTCTCTCTTTTTGATTCTCAATACAATGTTCTCTTCGATATTCTTGGAGATCTATTTGATGTAATGACTTTTTGCGCTGTGTTTGTTGGGATCCGATGAATTGAGTTTATGATCAGATCTATTCCTATCCATACATGATTATTATATCCTCATATTTCTTCTTCGATATTTCGGTTTTGTTTGGCCAACTTGATTGATTTTTCTTGCAATGGGAAGAGGTGCTTCGTGATGGGTTCGATCTTGAGGTGTCCTCACCCAGTGTCAGAAGGGGTAGCGAGACACGCATGTATCATTGCTATTAAGGATAAAAAGATGGGGTCTATTACTACATGAATAGATCTTGTCTACATCATGTCATCGTTCTTATTGCATTACTCCGATTCTCCATGAACTTAATACAGTAGATGCATGCAGGATAGCGGTCGATGTGTGGAGTAATAGTAGTAGATGCAGAGTCATTTTGGTCTACTAATCTTGGACATGATGCCTATATACATGATCATTGTCTTGGATAACGTCATAATTATTTGCTCTTCTATCAATTTCCCAACAGTAATTTCTTTACCCACCGTATACTATTTTCTCGAGAAGCCACTAGTGAAATCTACGGCCCCCGGATCTATCTTTTATCATATTGTTTTGAGATCTATTATTCCAAAAATCAAAAAATACCTTGCTCCACATTTTGTTTATTTATTTTATTTTAGGTTTTTGCTAGATCTATTTATCCAATCTTATACAATTTAATCTATCTTTTTACCATGGAGGGATTGATAGCCCCTCTTACGCATTGGGTTGCAGGTATTTGTTCATTGTGTGCAGGTACCGTTTACATACTGTTGTTTGGTTCTCCTACTGGATCGATAACCTTAGTTTCATAATTGAGGGAAATACTTGACGTAGCTATGCTGCATCATCCCTTCCTCTTTGGGAAATACCAACGCAGACTCAAGCTATCGTCACATTCCTGATGTAAAATTCGACAAGGATCGTCTCTGTGGTGCGTGTGAGGCTGGCAAATTGGCCAAGAAGCACCATTCGTCAAAAACTGTTATGACCACAGCAAGACCTCTAGAAATTCTTCATATGGATTTATTCAGACCTCAAAACTATGCATGTATCAGAGGTAGTCATTATGGTCTGGTTATTGTTGATGAAATCTCTTGTTACACTTGGGTATTCTTTCTCAAAGACAGAACCTGCACCCAAGACATCTTCAAAAGATTCGCCAAGAAGGCCCAAAATGAATATGATGTGCAAATTAAGCATGTCAGAAGCGACAGTGGTACTGAGTTCAAAAATACTTATATCGAAGATTTTCTCGACGAAAATGGTATAAGTCATGAGTTCTCTACCGCATACACTACCCAACAAAATGGAGTTGTTGAGCGAAATAATAGGACTCTCATCGAGATGGCGAGAACAATGATCGGTAGGTATAAAACTCCTATTTGCTTCTTTTGGCTGATGCTATTAACACTGATTTTCATGTTGTGAATCGTGTTTATCTTCACAAATTCCTTAAGAAAACTTCATATGAGCTCCTCACTGGCATGAAACCAAATGTTTCTTATTTACGTGTTTTTGGTGCACCTTGCTATATATATTCGTGACATGAATCATAATTCCAAGTTTGCACGTAAGGCAGATGAAGGTTTTCTTCTTGGTTATGGCTCTAACTTGCGTACTTATCATGTCTATAACTCTCACCACGAGAAAGTTATCAAAACGGTAAATGTGCGGTTTCACGAATCTAACAGCTCCCAAAAGGAGCACCCGCCTAATGTGATAGATGAACCACCGATTTCAGATGCTATTCGGCAAATGGCCATTGGGAGCATCAGGCCAGTTGAACGAAATGTACCTGACACTTCTGATGATGATGCCCCCATGACTCGAACCAGAACACGCCAAGCTACTACCGAAGAAAATGCCACTCCAAACACAAATGGTAACCAGAATGCAAATGCCAATCAAAATGGCAATCCCGCTGAAAATGGAGACACAAATGCTCATCCTGATGCTGATGCTGAGGAAAATGAAAATGATCATCAAGATGCAAATCCTCACCCACAAGTGGCTAATCGTGTTAACCCTGCATTAATTCTCAAAGATCTCGAGAATCCAGGTTATCGACCCACAACTCGTTCTCGCTCTTGTTTGGCTAACTACTGTGGCAGTTTCTTCTTTGCCTCATTGATAGAACCTACCAAGTATGAGGAAGCCATGATCTCAATTGGATGAATGCCATGCAAGAAGAGTTGGTGCAATTCAAATGGAATGATGTATGGGAATTGATTGACAAACTGAATCCTAAGAAGCACAATATCATCAGCACAAAATGGATATTCCGAAATAAGCAAGATGAAACTGGCATTGTTGTGAGAAACAAAGCACATCTTGTCACTCAAGGGTACACACAGGTAGAAGGTATTGATTTCGGTGAAACATATGCTCCTGTTGCTCGCCTTGAGGCAATTCATATTCTTCTCACTTATGCAAACTTCAATGGTATCCTGCTTTATCAAATGGATGTGAAAAGTGCTTTTCTTAGTGGTGAAATTGATGAAGAAGTATATGTTAGGAAGCAACCTGGCTTTGAAAACCCTCAGTTTCCTAACAAAGTTCTTAGGTTGAAAAAGGCTCTATATGGGCTGAAGCAAGCCCCTCGAGCTTGGTATGACACCTTGAAGAGGTTTCTGCTCGACAAAGGGTTCAAGCCAGGTTTGATACGTCTCTGTTGTATATACATTTCCTAACGCTTTTGCTCTTGTTTTGGACTCTAATTTGCATGATTTGAATGAAACTAACCCGGACTGATGCTATTTTTAGTAGAACTATCATGGTGTTGTTTTTGTGCAGAAATAAAAGTTCTCGGATTGGAAGGAAACTTTGTGAGGATTTTTTATACAATAAATGAGAATTTCTGGAGCCAAGAACCACCAAAGGGGGCACCTGGGTGGGCACAACACACCAGGGCGCGCCCCCCTTCCAGGCGCGCCCAGGTGGGTTGTCCCCACTTGGTGGCCCCGCAGACCCTGAAACCGACGCTATAAATCACATATTTCCAGAAAAATGAGAGAGAAACAATCATCACGTTCATGAGAAGGAGCCTCCGTCACCTCCTATTCTTCATTGAGAGACCAGATCCGGAGTCCGTTTGGGGCTCCAGAGAGGGGGATCTTTGATCTTCGTCATCACCAACCCTTCTCCATCACCAATTCCATGATGCTCCCCACCGAGAGTGAGTAATTCCTTCGTAGGCTCGCTAGTAGGTGAGGAGTTGGATGAGATTCATCATGTAATCTAGTTAGTTTTGTTAGGGCTTGATGCCTAGTATCCACTATGTTCTGAGATTGATGTTGCTATGACTTTGCCATGCTTAATGCTTGTCACTTTGGGCCCGGGTGCCATGATTTCAAATTTGAAACATTTATGTTATCACCATTATATCTATGTTCTAGATCCGATCTTGCAAGTTATAGTCACCTACTATGTGTTATGATCCGGCAACCCCAGAGTGACAATAGTCGAGACCACTCCCGGTGATGACCGTAGTTTGAGGAGTTCATGTATTCACCTTGTGTTAATTCCTTGTTCCGGTTCTGTATTAAAAGGAGGCCTTAATATCCCTTAGTTTCCAGTAGGACCCCGCTGCCACGGGAGGGTAGGACAAAATATATCATGCAAGTTCTTTCCATAAGCATGTATGACTATTTACGGAATACATGCCTACGTTATATTTATGAACTAGAGCTTGTGCCGTATCGCCCTAGGTTATAACTTTCACATGATAAATATCATCCAGCAAATCATCGATCCAATGCCTATGAATTTCTTTTATATTGTTCTTGCTAAGTTACCACTGCTATCATTACTGTTGCAGTTGCTACAAAATTACTGCCATCACTATTACCGTTACTATTGCTACTGCTACTATTATCAAAACTATCATACTACTTTGCTATTGATCACTTTGCTGCAGATAATTAATCTCCAGGTGTGGTTGAATTGACAACTCAGCTGCTAATACTTGCAAATATTCTTTGGCTCCCCTTGTGTCGAATCTATAAATTTGGGTCGAATACTCTACCCTCAAAAACTATTGTGATCCCCTATACTTGTGGGTTATCAAGACCTTTTTCTGGCGCTGTTGCCGGGGAGCATAGCTATCTTTGTTGAGTCACTTGGGATTATTATCAAATTTTCCCTATGAAAAATTTGAAGGATGCTAAGACTAAGAATCTTCCCTCTAAGACGAGGGGAACTAAGGAACTACCATCTAGCTCTGCTTTAGATTCACCTTCTGTTATAAGTAAACTTGCAACACCACCACATGCTATCAATCCTGATATGTCGCAAGTTATTGATGATGCTACCTCTGCTATGAATGATGCTAGTACCTTGCTTGAAGAAAATGTGCCACTAGGTGAATTTCTTGATGACCAAATTGCTAGAGTAAGACAGCATGATATTATTGAAACTGATGATGAGCTTGAAACTAAAAATCTTGAAACACCTACTAGAACTAGCCCTCCTAGATATGAATTGCCAAAGGTACCGGAAGGTTATGTTATGGGTGCAGAGGCAACTAGAGATATTCTTGCTTGTATGGATAGAGATAATCTAGAGAAATTATTATGCAAGTATAAAGAATTTTTTTGAATGCTAGAATTAAATGTGATCCTAAGTTTGCTACTTCACCTATCTTTATCGATGATAAGGATTTTGAATTCTCTGTTAACCCAGAGTTACTCACTTTGGTTGAATCTGATCCTTTTCATGGTTATGAAACTGAAACTGTTGTGGCACATCTTACTAAGTTGAATGACATAGCCATCCTTTTTGCTCATGATGAGAAAATTCACTATTACTATATTCTCAAATTATTTTCGTTTCTCATTAAAGGGTGATACTAAAGCTTGGTACAATACTCTTGCTCCTGGTTGTGTGCATAGTCCCCAGGATATGATTTATTACTTCTCTGAAAAATATTTTCCTGCCCATAAGAAACAAGCTGAAGAAGAGAGTCTCCCACAAGCTTGGGGGAGGCTTATCCAATTGCTTAATGCTTTTCCTGATCATCCTCTTAAGAAAATGAAATACTTGATATCTTCTATAAGGGACTAACTGAAGCTTCTAGGGATTTTCTAGATAGTTGTGCTGGTTGTGTTTTCAGAGAACGAACTATTGGTCAAGCTGAAGAATTATTGAATAACATATTGAAAACTTATGATGATTGGACTCCTCCTGAACCACCTACTAAACCCACTTCGAATAAGAGGGGTATTTTATATCTCAGTCCTGAAGATATGCAAGAGGTAAAGAAATCTATGAAGGAAAAAGGTATTAAAGCTGAGGATGTCAAAAATTTACCTCCTATTGAAGAAATACATGGGCTTGATACACCACCACTGCCTAAGGTGGTAGAGGTAAATTCTCTAATGAAATTCAATGATAATTATAATCCTCACAATATGCACCCTAGTCAATGCCTTTATGAGTTTGAGAATTACATTAGAAAACAGGATCACTTCAATGCAAATGTTATGAAACAATTGAAATACATTTCTGATATGATTGCTCGCTTGAGTGACTTGTTATTTAGAATCTCAAATGATGTTAGAGGTGTGGGGAAGCATGCTTCTATGGTTCAAACCCAGTTAGAACAAGTTGCTAAATCTCAAAGAGAGTTTCTTGATGATATGAATAATAATATAAGTGACTTTGCTGTTAGAGTAGCAACTAGAGGAGGTAAAATGAATCAGGAACCACTATATCCTGAGGGACACCCAAAAAGAATTGAACAAGACTCTCAAAGAATTAACAATTATGCACGTAGTCCTTCTAAAAAGAAAAAGAAGAAGAAAAAGATAGGACTTTGCATGCCTCTAGTGAACCTGAAGTAGAAAAACCTCCTGAAAATGAAGTTTCTATCTCTGATGTTGAAACTCAATCTGGTAGTGAACACTCACCTTTTGACAATGAAAAAGATAATGATGAGGTTCATGAAGACACTCAAACAAATAATAAAGAATGAGACAGTGATGTTGAGGTTGAACCAGCAGTTGATCTTGATAACCCACAACCCAAGAATAAAAGATATGATAAAAGAGACTTTGTCGCTAGAAAACATGGTAAAGAAAGAGAACCATGGGTTCAAAAACCTATGCCCTTTCCACCTAAGTCAACTAAAATGAAAGATGATGAAGAATTTGAACGCTTTGCTGAAATGCTGAGGCCAGTCTTTTTGCGTACTCGCTTGACTGATATCCTTAAAATGCCTCCTTTTGCAAAGTACATGAAAGACATCATCACCAATAAGAGAAAAATACCGGAAGCTGAAATCTCCACCATGCTTGCTAATTATACTTTTAAAGATGGAGTACCTAAACAACTTGGAGATTCAGGAATAGCAACTATACCTTGCTCCATCAAAAGAAACTATGTGAAAACTGCTTTGTGTGATTTGACAGCCGGTGTTAGTGTTATTCCTTTCTCTTTATATAAAAAGACTTGATTTAATAAACTCACACCTACTAAAATATCTTTGCAAATGGCCGACAAATCTACTGCCGTACCTATTAGTATTTGTGAGGAAGTGCCGTTGTTGTTGCTAATGTTACTAATTTGACTGGCTTTGTTATATTTGAGATGGCCGAGGACGACAACATGCCGATTATCCTTGGTAGACCCTTCTTGAATACTCCAGGAGCTGTTATTGATTGCAATAAAAGCAAGGTCACTTTTCATATCAATGGTAATGAGCATACGGTGCACATTTCGAAGAAACAATTCCAAGTGAATGGTATTAATGTTATTGAAAAATCTCTGACAATCACTATTAGAAGTTTTCAACTACTTCAACCTACTGTTAAAAAGAAATATGAAATGCTTATTGTTGGGGAAATTCATATCCCCGTTGAGGTAACTTAGTGATTTATGAAAGTTCTTCGATTTCATGCTAATCAAAAGTGGTTGTTAATAAGACTTGATCAACCTTATTAATGGATCATTTTTGAGAGGTATGAAGTTGATGAATTTAGTAGGCGCTACCTTCTGTCCCTACCTTTTGTTTTCTATTTTTATTAATTAAATAAAATAAAGTGCCTTGTGTTGCCTGTTTTCTGAATTTTTCGTGGAATAAAAAAATGACCCAAAAATAAAAGTTCTCGGAATGCTTTGAAAGTTTAATACGATTTTTTTTCTGAATATTTAAGAACTTTTGGTGCAAATAACATCAGAGCGAGGTGCACCAGGTGGGCACAACCCACCTGGGCGCGCCAGGACCCCCAGGCGCGCCTTGGTGGGTTGTGGTCCCCACATGGGCCCCCTCACTTATCTCTTCTTCCTACATCATCACCTACCTCCAGAAAAAATCACCATTGCTCTCTTTCTCGTGTTCTTGCTCTCAAACCCATGGATTTCAATCTCTTTGCTCGAAGCTCCATTCCCGAAACTGTTTCCGGGGATTGTTGCTTGGTATGTGACTCCTCCATTTGTTCAATTAGTTTTTGCTTTAGTGCTTTATATTTTGAATAATTAGCTAGTCTTGGTGCTATTGTAGATGAGCTTGCATGTTGAATTCTTAGAGTTTTAAGTAGTTTGAATGCTTACTATGGCCTCTATGCATCCCTATGAGTAGTTGCTACCAATGTTGTAAAGATTTGTTGAGAAAATTTGATGGACTGAAAATTTTAGAATTTTTGTTCATAGGAAAAACATGAGTAGCTTTAGGAAGTTTGCTTCCAAGAAGAACTCCAAGGGAGTGATTGGGGAGTCATCTGACCGTGATCTCCATACCCAGAGAATGGCAGAGATACGGCCGTGCGAATGGCTGCATAACCCGTTCATGGAAGGGGCCGAAATCCTTCAGGAGTTTACACAATATGCTGCTAATCCCAGCCTCACCGACTTCATCGCAGCTGAATATGAAAAGTATCATCTCCTCACAAACTCCTTTGTGCAAAGTTTTAATTTCCTTCCTAGGAATAATCCCCCTGAAGTGCAGTTTAATTTATACGCTGAACCCATTAGATACCGCTTACTGAATTTTGTGATATATGCTTAATCCCTTCCGATGGGAGTTTAGCAGAGCCTAGGACTACAAACTTCGAAGGCTTTTATCGTACTCTGTCTGTAGCAGTTGAGAGAGGGGTATCGAGTGTCACTGTCGGTGTCAAAACCGGCAGATCTCGGGTAGGGGGTCCCAAATTGTGCGTCTAAGGCTAATGGTAACAGGAGGCAGGGGACACGATGTTTTACCCAGGTTCGGGCCCTCTCGATGGAGGTAATACTCTACTTCCTGCTTGATTGATCTTGATGATATGAGTATTACAAGAGTTGATCTACCACGAGATCGAAGAGGCTAAACCCTAGAAGCTAGCCTATGATTATGATTGTTCCTGTCCTACGTACTAAACCCTCCGGTTTATATAGACATCAGAGGGGGCTAGGGTTATACAGAGTCGGTTACAGAGAAGGAGATCTACATATCCGAATTGCCAAGCTTGCCTTCCACGCAAGGGAGAGTCCCATCCGGACACAGGACGAGGTCTTCAATCTTGTATCTTCATAGTCCAACAGTCCGGCCAAAGTATATAGTCCGGCTGTCCGAGGACCCCTTAATCCAGGACTCCCTCAGTCACTACTACTAGCTTGCATTTTCCTGCCATTCATTATTTTGCTCTTTTCATTGCAAAGTTCTTGCTTGCTAGAGAGAAGGTAGGTGCACTCAGTGCCCCAGACCTTGCTATTTTACGTTGTGCACTCCAAGGCGACACCACTTATAGCTTGGGAGATATCATGGCACATCGCCTCGACATCAATAAATCCAAGGGCAAAATACATGGTGGTATTTACTCTACTCGCTTGGCTAATCGCTTTAATATTCAGATAGCCAGCATGATTATCCTTTGCCCAAGGTTTACCTAGATTGAGCAGCCATGGAACACCACCAGTTTATTGCAGGCGATTGCCCTAACATTCCTATTCCTTATGACCTGGTTTTCAGTGTGAAAACTCATGATATTGTTCCATTGCATGCACTTGCTTTTTTTGATCCTATAGCCAGGGGTGGATACAGGATTATGCCTGCAGACATCGTCGCTTACCGGAACAACCTAGCTGCAGCACAGGCTAAGCCTCAACAGTGGGATCCACAGGTGCCGCTCCTCAGCATTTCGACATGGGACCTCACGGTTTCTTTGAATGCTGATTACCAAGTTAGGCCAAAAGCCTAAGCTTCGGGGAATACGTATTTCCACCCACATTACATTCATGTTCACACATTTCATTTGTTGGTGTCCACACTTTTTCATTGTACTATCCATGTTTAAAAAAATCTCGCTTTCTTCTTGTGTGTTTGAAAAACTTTGAGAAAATCCAAAAATATTTCCTGCTTCTTTTTTATTTTTATTTCTAGAGTAGTTAGCTGTAGCATTAAAAATAAAACCCAAAAAGATTTCCTTGTTCTTCTTTTGCTTGTTGGGAGCTTTCCCGTGTAAATAGTTTTTCTCGTTTTTGGCTTTCCCTTTTATTTGCCTATTTAGAAAAAACCAAAAACTCCAAAAATATTTTAGTGTGTTTCTTTGAATTTCTTTGCTTTTTATTGAGTCATACCGAGGAGAAGACCACGATGAAAATTGTTGAGTGGCTCTCATATGCATTATTCTTGACCTAAAAAAGATCCCATTTTACCTTGTCTTCTCCTATTGAATAGAATGTTTCTAGATTCCAGCTTAGTCCATGACACTCTTGTACTATTATTATTTTCATATCCTTCGTTCGTTCAAGTGAAAGGCAATAATGACGATATTTGTTGAACTGACCATGGCAGAGAGAAACGGGTATGAACTCGACTTGTTCTATTTTTGTAAATATGTTTAACCTAGTATCCATGATTCAACTCATTATGATTAAACATGTTTGCAATGACAAACAGATATTATAGTTTCTCATGCCATGCATAAGTAGCTAGGAATGGATAATGATTTCTCTTGGATGTCAACATTGCATTAAAATGATTGTGATGTAGTATGATGATATGGTATCCTCCTCTGAATGTTCGAGTGGCTTGACTTGGCACATGTTCATGCATGTAGTTGAATCAAAACCAACATAGCCTCTATGATATTTATGTTCATGGTGTTCATATCCTACTCATGCTAGTGTCCAATGGTACTTATGCATAATGCATGTTCATGACCGTTGTTGCTCTCTAGCTGGCTGCTTCTCAACCTATTTGCTAGCCTTCGCCTATACTAAGTGGGAATTCTGCTTGTGCATCAAAACCTTAAACCCAAGATATTCTCGATGAGTCCACCATACCTACCTATATACGGTATTACCCTGTCGTCCTAAGTAAATTTTCATGTGCCACCTCTAAAAGCTTCAAATAGATATCCTTTTTGTGTGCCTGGATTGTTCATAGAACGACAGGAGGTAATCAGTATCTTCCATGCTAAGTGGGTTATTCTTAGTTTGAGTGTTCATTCACTCGCCATTGCACGAGAAGGGGGCGGTAATAGGGATGCCCGGTCCTTTGAGCATGCCTTATTCAGGTCTATGAAGTCTATGCATAGCCTCCATTTTCCATTCGCCTTGCATACCCCCACCAGGTTTGCCAACCATGTAGGGTGTAACATTCCTCTGACCAAACCAGCTGCTTCAAGTTTCTTGATCTCCTCGGCAATAAATTGTTGCCGCTCCAAAGCTTGTTTCCTCACCTTCTGCTTGATGGGTCGGGCATGAGGGCAGACAACAAGGTGGTGCTCGATTACCTCCCTGGGAACACCGGGGATGTCAGATGGTTGCCAAGCAAACACATCGACATTCGACCGCGGGAAGGCAATGAGCGTGCTTTCATATTTGTCGTCAAGGGTGGAGGTGATGGTGAATGTACCATCAGCGCCAACCAGCCCTTCCGGGACCTTCTTCATAGCTTGCGAGGCAACTTTGGATCTTTTGATAGTGGAACTCTCCGAAAAATCATCGACGTGTGCAGCGCACTGAGGCGCGCTTCCTGGATTCCTTGCCGGTATCCCCGCTAGCTTTCTTTCCTTTCTTGCTTTCCTTGGAGGGAACTGTAGCTTCCGCAACCTTGGTAGTGATTGCTTCCCGGTACATCTTGTCCACACAGATTATTGCATCCTTCTTGTCCGATGGGATGGAAATGACGCCCATTGGCCCTAGCATTTTCAGTGTGTTGTAGGCATAATGGGATGCCTCCATGAATTTTCCTAGGGATGGACGACCAAGGATCCCGTTGTACGGTAATGGGAGATCAACCACATCAAACACAACCTTCTCGATCTGGTTGTTCAGTTCTCCACCAAATATTACCGGCAGTGTAGTCTTCCCTTTAGGATGACTCCTCCCAGGATTGATTCCTTGAAACGTGCCAGTAACCTTGAGATATTCATCTGCTATCTGTAACTTGCTGATTACCTTGGGGGTGATCAGATTCAACCCTGCCCCGCCGTCAACCAACATCTTTGTGACCTTGAGGTTGTGAATTGTTGGCGAAACCAACAACGGAAAGCACCCTACCACTATGGTGCGGTCAGCGTGGTCCTCTTCATCAAAGATGATGGGTGTGCAGGACCATTTGAGTGGCTTCCGGGATCCCACCATAGGCTCTACGACATTCACCTCACGCGCCCATTGTTTAAGCCGGCGGTGAGAGGAGTGCAAAGATGCTCCTCCATCAATGCATACGGCCTCGGTGGCTCACTGGAACTCTTGCCCACTGGTCTCCTCATCATCCCCTCCATCAGTTTCATCGTCATCTTCCTTTTTCTCACGGTCTCTAGCGGGCATCTCTTGTTGTTGGGGAGCCTTCCCGCGGTGACTCCCTCTATTGCCGCGGCCCTTCCCGCCAGCGCCTACTTGATCCTGCTCCTTGTCGTGCTTCTCGTACTCAACTTTCTACTTTTTGACAAGTTGCTCAACTTGATGACACTCTTGGAGATCATAGCCCTTGGTCTGGTGGTTCTTGCAGTATGGTCTATCTGTCTTCCTAGCCTTTTTGGCCGCCGCGACCTCCAGACAGTTATCGCACGCGACAACTTCTTTGTCGGGGGCTTGGGTCTTAGCCTTCTTGCCTATACTAGGGGCACAAGAGCCCTCAACAGCCAGTACTACTTTCTCCTTCCGCTTTTTGTTGCACTTCTTGCTCTTGTTCTTCGTGTTGGTGGCATCTTTGTCATCTTCTGAATCAAATGCGACATCGTCTTCTTCTCCTGGGAGTCGCCTCCCCTCCTCCGTACGGGCACACTTATCCTCCAAGGTGTATAGCTCGTTCACAGTCTTGGGTAACCGGATGTTCATCTGAGAATATATCCTCTTGTTGAGCACATTCGACTGGAACGCGACAATCACAGCTGCCGGGTGGATATCTGGAATGTTCCTATGCACCCAGCTAAACCTCTGCATGTACTTCCATAAACTCACCCCTTCCTTCCGTGGGAGGAGCTACAAGTCGCTGGGTCGTCCTGGCTCTTGGTGGCTGCCTATGAAGGTGCCAACAAACTCATTGCACAGGTCAGCCCAGGATGAGATGGAGTTCTCCGGCAGGTGCATCAGCCACAACCTCACGTTTGTCTTGAGCACCAAAGGGAAGTAGTTGGTGAACACCTTTTCATCTCTTCCCTTGGCATCTTGAACAACGATGGTGTAGATGCTCAAGAACTCTGTCGGGATCAGCCTTCCATATTACTTCTCTGGTACTGGCTTGAAGACACAGGCAGATAGACAACAAACTTGCCGCAACTCGCGATTGAAGGCGGGACACCCAACCTCAAAAGGAAAGTACCCACCTCCACTGGGCGCGGGTTTGTCGATGTCGGGGCCATTGCGCCTGTCTGATTGGCGGCAGGTTTTGCAGTGTCGCTCTATGGTAACACACGTGTCTTCCCTTCTTCGATATTCTAGGACCTGCCGCTGATCTCGACGGGCCCAAGGATCGGACGAGGCCATTGACGCCTCGTCGGGCTCATGGTCAAGCAGTTCAGGTTGCGGCCCCTACACTGGCTGTCGTGGAGGCACTGGTACGTGTCGGTGCTATACAAACGGTTTTTAACCCCTTTCTGCGACGGCATTCGAAACTGCCACCTAGTGAGTGTGGGTGATGGGGGGGTCCTTCCCACATGACCCAGAAACCGTTGGGGATAGGCCCTCCTGGCACACACGCTTTGGAAAATGAGGTCGTGCGCGACCGGCGAGCGAGCAAATACGGTTATACGTCTAGTAGTGCTCAAAAAATACAATTATACAGGCGAAACCGTTTCCGGTCGGAAGTACATCCCACACAGTCGGTCCCCGCTAAACATTTCTGTTCGTATATACGTCCCACACAGTCGCTGCAAGGAAAACATTTCCGTTTGTAGGTACATCACACACAATTTCCCCCGTTAAATCGTTTGTGATAGCGTTCCCATGCACACAATATTAATAATTTTATCGTTTGCATTATTGAATGCATCACACACGGTGCATAGAAGAAACTATGTGGCAAAGGCTATCCATCACACACAGCTTTTATGCACTAAACGTTTGTGCATGGTGTCCTAACGCAAACAGTTTTGAAGAGACTGTCGTGTGTGATTGTTCATCGATCCAACACGGTTTATTCCTAGAAACTGTGTGCGTTGCCTTAGGTCATCACCCACGGTATTTTCTCAATAACTGTTTGCAATAGCAAAACCAATTAGCAGGCTAATTCGCCATTAGCAAGCTAATTGCCCTATTGTTAATAATCCCTTTATTAATATAATTGACATTCATATTAAACACATAATATATTTCATTCCCATATTAAGGAAGCAGGATTTCATAATTGAAATACATCAAAGTACAACATGATATAGCTTCAGCACTCAGCTACCCCATTACACAACTGCACCAGCACCAAGTTTCACATGCAACATCAGAATCTTTCAAAATTAGCATCATAGACGGTACATACACAGATGCATCTATCGGGAAAACTGTTGAAGCGGAAGGCGAATATTGAGCCTTCGTTGATGTTGAAGGTCTTTGCAACTTTAGGCCAGTGCCTGTGGATGATTGACCGTCCATCCTTCATCATCTTCAGGAACACTTCAATATTGAACCGTGGGTGTTGTATGAATACCTTCCTCGCCTCCTGACCATACAGGTGGTTTGAGAGGTAATCATTAGTGAACTGTTTTGGAAAGGCCTGAAAACAAGGATGTGCATAAATTCTTCTCTATATTGGAAATGGGGCAAAGGAATAAAAAAGACAAGGTGTAATAGTTAGTACCATCCTGTAGTGAACTGATGTCTTCTTCATTGTGCAGACAAAGATCTTGTTGTTTTTTGTCGCAATTTCTTTATCCCAACAATCTTTCTGAGTTTCTTGACTTGACTGATATTCATGGACAACTCATTTCCCCATATGCAAAAAGGGTTGAACAGTGGGTCAAAACCTCTGACAGCAGGACCTACATGTGCAAGACCAAATTGTTTAAAACCTAAGTATTAGAATGGTTCCTATAATTGCACAATGATGTGCTATTAGACAAAGAACCATGCATGTGCAAACCTCAATTGTAAAGCTCAGTGCTTCCCATTGCTTCCCTACAACACATATAAGGTAGTTAGTGATCAGGTTAAGTGAGGGTCCGCATGCTATTAGTAAAATATGTTGATGAAAAATAAGCACATTGCAGATTCATCAGATTAATTGAAGCCACATGTAAAATATGTTTCCCATGTATTAAGTGCAGCCAAATTTGATTATTCCTCACATGCACAACAATACAAAATTCTACCCACGACAATTGGACATTGCATTGCGGAATTGAACCAAGCAGTTAACTAAACACCACAACAAATCAACCAAACATTAACTGAGCACCACATTGCACAATATAACATACTCCTAATAGAAGATCAGACAGTTAACCAAACCAAGCATGCTTAACAACTTGGAAATATAGCAATTGTATTTGTTTCTCATGTATTTAGTATAGCCAAATTCAATTTATTTCTCACATGGTATACAATAACAGAATGCACCCACAACAATTGAACATCGCATTGCAGAATGGAACCAAACAGTTAACTAAACACCACAACAAATGAACCAAATGTTAACTGAGCACCACATTGCACAATGTATAACATACTAGAAGATCAAATAGTTAACCAAACCAAGCATGCTTGACAACTTGGAAATATAGCAATTGGATTTGTTTCTCATGTATTTTGTAAAGAAAAATTCGATTTATTTCTCACATGGAAGACAATACAAAATTGCACCCTGAAGAATTGAGCATCACATTTGCAAAATTGAACCAAACAGTTAACTGAATATGACAACTAATTAACCAAACAGTTAATAAGCGAGCACCACATTGCACGACATATAGAACATATACATTAGAGCAACAGATTGCATGGTAAAAGTAGATAGCACAATTCACTATAATTTGTTAAGGAAAGGCAGGAGCAACACACTCAACGGGTAAACCCAGCATGCTTAACCGGCATGGCTAGCAAATGGCAAGGTGCTCCTCCAAGATCTGGGGGTCGGCACGAGTGGCAGCCATCGCGACCTCATCCGCGCATGCGGCCGCGACTTGCTTCTCCGCTGCCAAATGCTCCTTGAGATCCTCACTATACTGCGTGCACCATGGCTTAGGACGACGCTTATTTGGTGGAGGGGTCGGTCATTTGGGTGGAAGGTGTCGGGCTCGCGCCGGCAGTCGGGGCATGTGCGATGTGGAAGGAGGAGGATGGGAGTCGGTTGTGGATTACCTGCCTGGATAGGCGAGGCCGAGCAGCGTGAAGGAGGGTCCCCGGTGAGGGGGGCGGTGCTGCAAGCAAGGAGTGAAGGTTTCAACTTGGAAAGGAAGGCGGAAACGGGGGAAATGTGGCTTTTGGTAAGGGGGAGGGGGCGGGGACGTAGATATTTCCGTGGAAGCCGAAAATTTGGAATCACTTCAACGAAAAACCTGGCGCGCAAAGTGTCATCAGACACGGTCCCTTATTCAGAACTGTGTATGATATGTGAACATCAAAAACGATTCAGATAGCTTAACCTGTGTGCGATGAGTTTGAACGTCAAAAATTTTGGTTCCAATTTCCCTGGTTACAATGCTCATCCACGTCATTGCATAATTTGGGTACATAAAGGAGACTACAACACACCCACACTTATTAATCGAGCAAGTTCAGCAATTAAACAGAGCTACTGGCCTAAACATTACTCCAACAAACTAAAGACCGACACTCTTAATTAAACAAAACAAAGAGTACTACTACGACTGGTGCTCGTCGATCTCCACCACCTCCTCCATGTCCTGCTCACGCCCGACGTTCGACTGGGGAAGGGGCTCCATGGCATCCATCACACCATACTCGGCAAGCATCTCGCCATCCGCGTCTGCCATCTCTTGGGAAAAGGCCGCCACGAGCTGGGCGTGGGAGGCCACCATCTGGGCTTTGGCGGGCTCCGCCATGGCAAGGTATGCCACGCAGGAACGAACAGCTGCTCGAACGCTCTCGGTGATTGCCAACTCTTCAGCCGTGGGTTGCCAACCATTGTCGGAGAAGCTTCTTTCAATTTATGTTGTGACAGCCACGACCTGGGTGTGGGCAGCCTCGACATGGTCATGGGCGGCCTCCATCAGGGCTAAGGCCACCGCTACGGAGCGGACAGCTGCTGTGCCGCTCTCGCCAGTTGCTATCCCTGAGGCAGATGCTGCTGCCGCCGCCTGAGAAGCAACATCGGCTGTTTGGGCTGCCTTGGATGCCCGATCACAGATTTTGGTCGCCCTCACAAAGCTTGTTAGCACGTGTCTAGCGGTTTCGGCTACGTTCTCGCTAGAGTGGACCATTGAAGTTGCCCTCGGGACGCGGGTCCACATCCCCATCTTTCACTGGTGACGATTGAACAGTGAAATGATATTTGGGGAGCGAGCTAGTGTGCTTGACATGCCGACTGTGGACTGTAGCCGACGAACCTTCTCGCGTAAGCCATAGGCGTACTATACATCGACGGTGCTCCAGGTTATTTTGTATTGCATCTTACACGGTTGGTGATAATAAACTATGTGGGATCTACTTGATTTTTCATCTTGATTTGAATTACATAATGGGGTGACAGCTGCAAAGGATGGTGTTTGAATTGCTAGAACTTCTTTCTGTAGTGAACATGCAACTATAGGTGTGGCGTCAAAAACTTTGGAATTATTCAGGGTTCGTTTGGACATTTTTATACGGTAACTTGGTTTTCTAGGCATTTTAGGTACACAATTCAAAATTAAACCACATGCACATGCTCTGGTGCACCAAAATGGGTTGTAAAATGATATATGTGTCCATGGGTTGATGCTTACGTCCCATTCAAGAAATGGGGATGAATTTCAAACACCACGGCACCGTGGCTCTCTGGCAAATGTTGAGGTGCTTGCTTTTGTAATTCTAGTAAACACAAAACTCATCTGAAAGTCATGAACCTTGGCATGCTATCGTGGAACGACATCAAGATGCTGCGGCAAAAAAATATTGTCCCATTTGGGCCAGGTTATGGTATAAGCTTCTCCCAAACCAGAGCTTCTCTCACAACAAGCATGATGGTTTCGGTAGGGAACGTGCCACCTTGGGGGACAAAATGATATTTGTTGCATCTTCTTACTTTCAAAAAATTTCTCGTGTCAACACGGAGCAACATGAGGATTTGCAATTTTTTGGGATATTTCGGGGTTCACGTGGACATTTTTATACATCAACTGAGTTTTCTATGCATTCATGCGCATAATTCAAATTTGAACTACATGCACATGCTCCGGTGCATATAAATGGGTTGGAAAATCAAATGTGTGTCCATGGTTGCAACCTTAGGTTCCATGCAAGAAATGGGAATGAATGTCAAACACCTTTGCCACTATCGCTCTGCCGCTAACATTGGGATCATGGTTATAAATTCTAATAAATCAAAAACTCGTCTGAAATTCATGAAACTTGACATGCTATCATGGAACTGCAGCAACATGCAGTGGTAAAAATATTATCCCATTTGGGGAAGGTTGGGGTATAAGCTTCTCACAAACCAGAGCTTCTCGCAACAAGCCTCATGGTTACTGTAGGAAACATTTCACCTTTCTAGACGAAATGATATCCGTTGCCTCTTCTTGATTTCAATTTTTGCTCTAGTGTCAACATAGAACAACAGGAGTGTTGTGTTAAATTTTGGAATTTTTTGGGGTTCGTTTGGACATTTTTATGCATTAATTGACCTTTCAATGCATTTATGTGTAGAATTCAAATTTGAACTACATGCACATGCTCTAATGCATAAATTGGTTGAAAATTCAAATCTGTCTCCTTGGTTGCATGCTTAGGTCCCATGCAAGAAATGGGAATGAATGTCAAACACCCTACCACCGTCACTCGGCCACAAACATTGAGATACCTGATTTTGAAATACAAGTAAATCCCAAACTCGTATGTAATTCATGAAACATGACATGCTATCATGGAGCAGCGTCAACATGCCGTCGTAAATTTTTTGTCCCATTTGGGGCAGCTTTGGGTACAAGCTTCTCACAAACCAAAGCTTCTCACAACAAGCCTGATGATTTCGGTAGGGAACGTTTCATCTTTCTGGACGAAACAATAGTCGTTGCCTCTTCTTGATTTCAATTTTTTCTCTAGTGTCAACATAGAACAACATGAGTGTTGTGTTAACTTTTGGAATTTTTGGGGTTCATTAGCACATTTCTTATGCATTAATTGCTTTTTCAATGCATTTATGTTCATAATTCAAGTTTGAACTACATGCACACACTCTAATGCATATAAATTGGTTGAAATTTCAAATATGTGTCCTTGGTTGCATGCTTAGGTCCCATGCAAGAAATGGGAATGAATGTCAAACACCCTGACACCGTCACTCGGCCGCAAACATTGAGATACTTGGTTTATAAATTCTAGTAAATCCAAAACTCGTCTGAAATTCATGAAACCTGGCACGCTATCATGGAATGGCACCCGACATACCGTGGTAAATTTTTTGTCCCATTTGGGGCAGGTTTGGGTATAAGCTTCTCACAAACCAGAGCTTCTCACAACAATCTTGATGGTTTTGGTAGGGAACATGCCACCTTTGGGGACAAAACGATACCCGTTGCCTGTTATTGCTTTCAAAAAATTTCTAGTTTCAACATAGAACAAGAGGAGTGTTGTGTTCAATTTTGGAATTTTTCGGGGTTCGTTTGGATATTTGTATATAGTAAGTGGGTTTTCTAGGCATTTTATGTGCATAATTCAAATTTGAACTACATACACATGCTCGAGTGCATATAAATTGGTTGAAAAATAAAATATGTGTCCTTGGGCGCATGCTTAGGTCCCATGCAAGAAATGTGAATGAATTTCAAACACCAGCACTATTGACTGCCGACAAACGTTGAGATACTTTGTTTTTAGATTCTAGTAAATCCAAAACTCGTCTAAAATTCATGAAACTTGGCATGCTATCATGGAATGGCACCCGACATGTTGTGGTAATTTTTATGTCCATTTTGAGAGAAGGCGCACTCGAATAACAGTCAACAAAGGCATTTTGAAACAACTAGCCGCCATTCTAACATCGCAAACATTTTAGGTAGAGCACCCGTATGTACACTGATAGCTTCCCCAGTAGGCCAAGGGAAAATGTGCTGAGCAGGATTTGTGCAGCTCTTCATCGCAAACATTTTAGATAGAACACTTGTATGCAAAGTGAGAGCTATTGTCTTCAGCAGTAAGCCAAGGGAAAATTCGCTGCGCAAGATTTGTGCATCTCTTCAACGCAAACGGTTCAGATTGAATAAGGTATGCAAAGCGAGACTTTGGTGCTAAGCCAAGAGAAAATTTGCCAAGCATGATTTGTGCATCTCTTCAACGCAAACGGTTTTTCGAATGACCCGTGTGCAACCACGTACAGACAATTTGGTAAGATCTGCATCTGTCATATTGGGTATATTGTTATTTGTCAAACTAGAAAGATTGACATTTGTTGATCTAGTAACATTGCCATTTGTAAATCCTTGTAAAACTGCGATTTGTCAAAATATGCAGCTAAAAATCACTAGCACTATCTAATTTTTGCAACTAAAATTCAGTAATTAAGCATCGATTTCATTCGTATATTAAGTAGTCGTGCTTAATTTATACAAACAGTTCAACTTTACAGTTGAACCGACCAAACTTTTCCCCAATTGTTGCCAACCACGTACCGAAATAGCTACTTCAACTATATATACTAGCTAATTTTAAGTACGTTGTACAGTTCCACCACATCCATAGTCAGATGAACTAAACAAAATAACCCCTAAATACTACTATGGAGGGGCTTTGTACTACTTCCGACAGCCTATCCTCTGCCGAGCACTCTCAGTAAGAGGAAGAGGAGGAGGACCCTACCGACAAGCTAGACAACTGCAATATGTTGCTCGCTGCTGTTGCACCTTCAGCGACGCTCACCTCGAACGCCCTCTCCCACTCCGGACAACCCCTCTCGAAGCGGTCGGACCGCTCGTAGATCTCCTGATTCCTCGCCTCTTCGTTGGCGTGTGTCGCGGCCACGATGGCGGTAAGGCTCTTTGCGTGCTCAAGGTGCTCCTCCTCCTGCCACAGGAACTCGATGTAGCACGCAAGGTCGCAGCCGCACGTGCGGGCCTCCACCTCCGCCTCCCGCCTGCGGGTGATGGTGGCGGAGCAGGTGATGATCCTGGTGGTCGATGGCAAGCTAGCGGCCACGGCGGACGATGATGGGGTGGCGGCCACGACCACCACCTCCCGCCTTTGAGCCACGGTGGTGGAGCGGGCGATGGCCACAGTGGCTGGCAGTGGGGTGATGGCCACGGCGGCGGAGCGGGTGATGGCCCTGGCTTTTGACGGAACTGTGGCGGCAACGACGGTCGGCAACAGCTGCCGACGGGCACCGGCGACCGAGCATGTGGTGCATGTTCCACGCACACCCAACTGGGATACCGCAGGTACTACACTATGCCGGGGACTGCACCGCCACCGTGGTGTTGCCTCCCAGCTGGAGCAGTGCTCTGATGACGGCGGAGTGGCTGAGCGACGACGACGGTCCGGTGCCATTGCCGATTTTGGGAGAAGCAGCTAAGATAATCTACAGAGAGGGAGGGGAAAATGCGATGCAGGACTTGCCGGCCGTGAGGGTTTATATAGTATGTTGATAAGCATTGGGATTTTGGGGGATTTCACCGAGTCAGGCGGGAAGCTTGCGTGGAAACCTGCACAGTTGCGTGGGAACGGGCTCAGCACTGTTTGGCCAAAAGAACGCCCCGCGCGCGCTACTCAAGCTTGCGCTCGAACCGTCTGCGGCAGCGGGGTGACAAGACGTGTGAGAGAAGGACAAAAGGACATGTACACATACGATTAATAAAAGAAACGTCTGCGATTTAATTAACTACTTTACACCCGTCCTGGTTTATAAGTAGGATTTAATTAATAAAATACGAATGCATGTCGCCAAACATTATATCATCGGATTCGTATGTGAACATAGTTTCCAGTTATATAATTTTTGTAACATGCATTATCATTTTGTTGGTTAAATTTGAGGTTATATACCAGCAAGCGTTTGCCCACAACACACACAGCGCCGGCCTCTGCTCGCGTCCCTTGGCAAACTCTGCCCACCGTTAGGTGCCACAACACGATGTGCTCGCCATTAGGCGCCGCGGCGCGCTCTGCTCGCGTCTGTCGGCGCGGTCGGGTTGTGGACAGATTTTCCTTGCATGTTCAACAGCTCGCCGTTGAGGAGACTACGGAGCGCTCTGCTCGCGTCCCTCCGCGCATGCTTTGCCAGCGGTTGGGCCTGTGCACGATCACGTCAGGTCCCCATATGCATGCGGTTGCACCGCGCATGTTGCCATGTGATGCAGTTACGTGCGGCACAATGGAGTTATGCGCTGCGAATTAGAACTGCCATCAGGGCATGCCGATTGATATTCCAGGCCATCCGGCTTCCCCTTGAATTCCCGCGGCCATTATAACCTTAGTCTCTTCAACCTTTCGATCGTGCCCCACAACACAACAAGCACACCCACGACGACACATAGAGAGGGGATGTCTGGCGGCGCTCCAATGGAGTTCCGCGAGCATGAAGTGGAGACCCACGCGAGGGAGACAGATCTCTCGGCGGTGTACACCATCGACCCGGCCGTGGTGGATGACTACATCAACACCGCAACAGTGCCTTGCTGGAGACAAGTACAAGGTGGTCGGCATCGACCTCCAGTACACCACTGGTCATCCTGACATAGATTAGAAGGTTGTCGTCGCCCTGTTGTGCATGCTCCATCATGTCCTCATCTAGCACTACTACCATAAAGCCTTGCGGCCGTTTCAACAGGTTCGTCAACAGCATCGACTACAAGTTCTCCATGATGGAAACCACCGACGATGTAAAAGCACTCAGTGTTACAGGCTTGGCCTGCAAGAACCTTATCGAGATCCATGACCACTACAGGGTCTGGGCCAGCAAGAATAAGGACTCCCTGGTCGAACTCGCCTCGGCCATCATCGACCCCTACTATGAAAAGATGAAGCAGGATGCCCAAAGAACAAGTCCCGTAACCTGGCACGGGGCCTGGATGCGGCAACTGGATGAACCTGACCTCAGGTTCGCGACCAAGAGCGTGTACACATGCTACGAGATGCACAGGAAGATCATTGACATGAGGAAGTGCCTCGTTACCCAAATCAACAAGCCTGGATCGAGCCACAAGCAGAGCAAGCGTCACAAGCAGTAGATGATGATCAGATGGTCGTTTATGCTAGTTAATCATGCATGTAATATATAGTTTACTTTATTGGTGTGTGGAAGTGTCATGTGTGTAGTAGCCACCTATGACATTATGCATGTAATAATTTACTTTGGTGTCTGCAAATGCCATGGTTGTAGTAGCTACCTATGTAATTGGATGTTTAATTTGGTTATGCAACCATGTCCTTATAAGTGTGTGTGTGTGTGTGTGTGTGTGTGTATGTTGTTGTTCTATATGCAATCCCATCACACAACACACACATCATATTAGCAGCAACCGTTTGTGTTATTATCGGTCTTCGCACACATTTCTGATTACAGACCTGTTTGCCGCGAATCACACATATCTTGTTATATTGAACCATTTATGTTCTCTTGTCTCAACACAAACAGTTCATTTGAGTGAACCGCATGCTGTATATCGCACCCACCTTGATCTGGCTGACTGTTTCTTTTGTGTTGCCTAATTACAAACAGTTCATCCGAGTGAACTGTATGTTGTGTATCGCACACACCTTCATCTGGCTGCCCGTTCCTTTTGTTACTCCTCTCATTGCAAACAGTTAACTGAACTGAACCATAAGCCCTGCATTGCAAACGCAACTAAAATCTGAACCATGTTTGATGCATCTGTCATCGCAAACGTTTTGCATATTTTTGACGGTTTTCTTACACCATCGTTTTTGATTACTGCATTGCACACGGTTTCTCGAAGGGTCTCTGATCGTAGTGTCACGTTAGTAGCATCCTGCACTAGTGAGGGGACTGTACCATGGGAGCGGTCCCCTCAACACGGTCAGCAACTTGGGCCGTGGTTGTAGCTTACGAGCGCCATGGCGGGCCCGCTTGCTGTGATCCTCCCGCTTCAACAAAACTGATTAGACTTTGAATGGTGGCTCTCCACTCATCCATCTGATCGGCCGCTGGTGGGAATCTCAACAGGAGTTGGGCGTGCGCCATGGCCTCCAAAGCGGTGCTTGGCATAGACGACGACGTAGACCGCAACATCATGTGACTCCTGACTGTGCTAGTGATGGCGGTGCCCTGCTCTCGTCGTCGCAAGCCAGTCGCCATGGTGGTACGATGGCGAGAAGGGTGCGCCTGGGGGTTGAGACCCTGTTTGGTGCTTCGCCTGGGTTACCCTGCCCTAGAGGAAGCGCGCGTCCCGTTGCCGTGCCTGTATCAGGGATAGCTAGGGGATCGCGACTCGCCCCAGACCGGCCATTGCCGTTGCGGCTGCGCCCACTAGTGCGGTGGGAAGGTGACGGTGGTGCGTTCTCCCCACCCGTGCCCTGTGGGACACGGCCTTCGGGATGTTGTTGAGGCCGCCGTCGGCCAGCGTCTTCCGCTCCTACTTCGGCCGTAGGGGAAACGACGACTTCGCCGCCTGTGGCGGTCAAATCCCCCACGGCACCCGCGCCCCCCCGCTACCGCTGCCGCACCCGTAGGATCTGCGGCTGCATGCGCGGGGGCCTTCAAGGTGGAAGAATGAGCGGTTGCGTCGGGCTTCTTCTTGTGAGCCATGGATGATGAAGCCAAAGACGAAGAAGGCGATGTTGAAGATTGGCGCTCTGATCACAACCTCGGGTTTACGCATTCGCATCCCCTACCTGGCGCACCAAAGATGTCGTGGTGGAACACGATCACCTATGGGGCCATCAACCCCTTGTGGTTCGGCGGGGGGAGAGGTCACATTGCACAAAGAGCAGAGGCCATGGGACAACACGAGAGAGATGACGCTGGTAATTTTTACCCAGGTTCGGGTCAACGCGAGGCGTAAAGCCCTACTCCTGCTTTGGAGGATTGATGCAAGGACCGTGGTGGAGGAACAATGCTCAAGCCCGGCAAGGTTGCCTCGGGGAGAGCAGCTACGCGTGTATGAGTACACGAGGGTCTGAATCCTTTCTAAAGTCGCCACGACCTCCTTTTATAGGTTAAGGGGTCACCACAATAGCAAAACAGTCATTCTTCAGTGATTAGATAGCCAATAGTGCTATCATACCTAACTTTGGCAGTTAGGACAAAGTGCATTAAATGCACTGCTAGGTGTCACGCTGTGGATGCAGTCCGACAAGCCTTCTGTGCCGCTTAGTCATCTTCTGCATGCCTACTTAACACACCTCTAGACGGGTGTCATATGGAGGCGATTTCCCTTTCTAAATGACTAACACATGCAAAATGACAGCCACCCAGCCACTTGGGGGCTCGACACCGCACTGATGGGTGACTTGCGTTGAGATGCGGTGGAGCGGTGGAGCCTTGGCGGGGTGGTAGGCCATCAGCAGCCCCGGCAAGCCTGTCGGGGAATTCTTGGGACTTGTCTTCGGGGCGGCCTCGACCTGGCCAGGCTCGCCTGCCTCACAAGGGAGGCTTTCCCTTAGTGGTATCTTGCTTCCTTGGCTTGTCTTGGTCTTTTTGATCCGCCCTTTGATTCCTCAAAGAGCTACCTTTCTGGTTGGGTTCTTCTCTTGCATGCTTGATAAAGTTTGTCTTTGCTGTCATACATGTGTATAGTTCGGGCAACACAGCGAAGGTTTGTTGCACTGACACATAGCCACGAAACTTACACTAATAGTTTCTTTCTCACAGTCTATTTTAGCATTAACAGTGTTCAGGAAAGGTCTACCAAATATAATGGGAAAAATCATCTTGTGGGGAACCAAGAACTAGAAAATCAGTAGGATATTTTATTTTCTCACACAAGACGCCAACATCTCTAACAATCCCAATTGGTGAAATAGTATCTCTATTAGCAAGCTTAATAGTAACATCAATATCTTCAATTTCAGCATATGCAATATCATTCATAATTTCTTGGTATAAGGTAAAGGGAATTGTACTCACACTAGCACCCAAATCACATAAGCCATGATAATAATGATCTCCTATTTTCAGAGACAACACGCATGCCAACAACAGGTCTATGTTTATCTTTATCATCGGGCTTAGCAATTCTAGCAACTTCATCACAGAAATAAATAACATGCCCGTCAATATTATCGACCAAGAGATCTTTAACTATAGGAATACTAGGTTCAACTTTAATTTGTTCAGGGGATGTAGGTGTTCTAGTATAAATCTTACAGACTACGGCTGAAGCTTTAGCATGTTCCTTTATCCTAATAGGAAACAGTGCTCTCTCAATATAAGCAGTAGGAATAACAGGATCAACATTATAAGTAACGGTTTCTTCCTCGGCCTTAAAGGGTTCTACTATTTTCACTTCAATGGGAGGATGATATTTAAACCACTTCTCCTTAGGGAGATCAACATGAGTAGCAAATGATTCACAGAAAGAAGCTACATCTCAGAGTCAAGTCCATATTTAATGTTAAATTTGTGAAAAGCATCGGTGTCCATAAAAGATTTGACACAATCAAATTCAAGATTTATACCTGACTCCTTACCTTTGTCGAGTTCCCAATCTTCAGAGTTGCATTTAATTCTTTCCAAAAGATCCCATTTGAATTCAATAGTCTTCTTCATAAAAGAACCATTACAAGAAGTATTGAGCATGGATTGATCATTATGAGAAAGCCGACCATAAAAATTCTAAAAAATAATTTCTCTTGAGAGCTCATAATTGGGGCATGAATATAACATTGACTTAAGCCTCCCCCAAGCCTGAGCGATACTTTCTCCTTCACGAGGCCAAATTTATATATATATATATATATATATATATATATATATATATATATATATATATATATATATATATATATATATATATAAGTTCAGTCACAATGAACCAGATGCATAGGATAAAACTTCTGATGAAATTCCAATTTCAGTCGGTTGTAATTCCAGGATCCAATATCATCACATAGCCTATGCCATGTCAATGCCTTTCCCTTCAAAGATAAATGGAAGACCTTCCTCTTGACTTCATCTCCGGGAAAACATGAAAGCTTAAATAATCCACAAACTTCATCCACAAAGATTAGATGCATATCAGGATGTTGTGTTCCATCTCCTGCATAAGGATTAGCTAGCAGTTTTTCTATCATATTCGAAGGAATTTCATAATAAATATTTTCAATAGGTTCAATAGGTTAAGGAGCAACTCTTTGTTCTTTCGGTCGGGGTGAAGATACCCCAAACAATCCCCTCAAAGGATTATTTTCTATAGTGACAAGTGACAGTAAATTTTGGCACGTAACATAAATTTTTCCTTACCAAATTCCACTCACCAAAGGCGCTTCACTCCCCGGCAACAACGCCAGAAAAGAGCCTTGATGACACATGGGTATTACCATCAAAGGACAAGCATGGACAAACTCTTACATAAAGCAAAGCACTCCCGATGACACATGGGAATTACTGTAAGGTTAGTTTTCATCATGCTCATATGATTTGCGTTCGTTACTTGATAATTTGATATGTGGGTGGGCCGGTGCTTGGGTGAAAGGCGGGCATAAAAATTCTGAATAATAATTTCTCTTCAGAGCTCATGATTGGGGCATGAATATAACATTGACTTAAGCCTCCCCCAAGCTTGAGCAATACTTTCTCCTTCACGAGGCCAATATATATATATATATATATATATATATAATTTTGATCACAATTAACCCCTCTCACAAGAATCCACGACTATGAAAGAAGAATTAAGATAAATCTGACCATAGCATGAAACGTGTGGATCCAAATCAGCCCCTTACGAAGCAACGCATAAACTAGGGTTTAAGCTTCTGCCATAGCAACCCATCATCTACTTATTACTTCCCAATGCCTTCCCCTAGGCCCAAATCATGGTGAAGTGTCATGTAGTCGACGTGCACATAACACCACTAGAGGAAAGACAACATACATCTCATCAAAATATCGAACGAATACCAAAATTCACATGATTACTCATAACAAGACTTCTCCCATGTCCTCAGGAACAAACGTAACTAATCACAAAGCATATTCATGTTCATAATCAAAGGAGTATTTAATAGCATCAAGGATCTAAACATATGATCTTCCACCGAATAAACCAACTAGCATCAACTACAAGGAGTTATCAACACTACTAGCAACCCACATGTATCAATTTGAGGTTTCGAGAAGAGATGAACTAGGGTTTGAGAGGAGATGGTGTTGGTGAAGATGTTGATGGAGATTGACCCCCTCTCGATGAGAGGATCGTTGGTGATGATGTGGCTTTGATTTTCCCCTCCCGAAGGGAGGCTTCCCTGGCAGAATCGCTCTACTGTTGCTCTAGATTGCTCCTGCCCAGGTTCCGCCTCGAGATGGTGGCGCTTCGTCCCGAAAGCTATCTTCTGATTTTTTTTCTAGGTCAAAACTCTCCATATAGCCAAAGATGGACATCGAAGACCTGCTAGGGGCCCACAAGCCTTGGGTGCGCGCTCAGGGGGGTAGGGCGCGCCCCCAGGCTTGTGGTCACCTGGTGGGTCCCCTCTAATATTTTCTTCGCCCAATAACGCTTATATATTCCAAAATAATTCTCCGTAAATTTTCAGGACTTTTGGAGTTATGCAGAATAGGTATTTCACATTTGCTCCTTTCCGATCCAGAAATTACAGCTGTGGGCATTCTCCCTCTTCATGTAAACCTTGTAAAATAAGAGAGAAAAGGCATGAGTATTGCACCTTAATGTGAAATAACAGTCCATAATGCAATAAATATCGATATAAAGACATGATGCAAAATGGACGTAACACTCCGACAGAAAAGTCACCTGATCGCCCAGAGGCTAAGTGAAAGAAAACTCTCCTGAGCCAGCTGTTCCTTCGCAACCACCAGTCAAAGACTCGAATGCTCCTCCCTCGCCAAGGCCAACTGAATTACTGTCTGTGGCTTCCCCTGCTTAAGCTGCTATTCCATCCCAGCGAACTATTTCTGAGGAAGGTGGAATTCCTCGCTCCGAGCCCCAAGATTCTCTGGCTCCTGAACCACCAAAAGACTCGGCCTCTCCAACTATTCAGCAACAACAGATTCCAGTGGAACAATCTCAATCACCTCTAGTAGTTGATTCGACCTTAGTGCCTACAGTGAAAGAACCTGCTCTGCTGCCTAATGCCTCTGCAGCTCCTCTATTGTGCCACCAGCTCCATCTTAAATTAAGTTATCTATCGACACAGTGACAAGAATGCCAGATGTTGGTCCCTCCGAACAAAATTTGTTTCTGATTACCGTACTAACTCCGTTGTATATGGCGATGAATTTCTCTCACCTGAAGAAGAACCCAAATACCCATACCCTCGTGAAGAACTGCCTTTGTTCTTGCTAGGAGCTAGCGCCAAAAGTCCTCTTTCCAATTAGAATGTGCATCCCAATTTCTTTCAAGCTAGTCCGTATGATGGGCCGCGGACTTCGGCGCTTCGCTTCTGGACAAAGGAACAAGCCATATATTACTCTCAGGTCCTTTATGAGAGCAGAAAGATATTTCCGTATGAATACCTGGGCATCCCTTCTATGCAAAATATTGGCTGCTTCAGTCAGTTGCTGCAAGATCTGAATGATTTTTGCCTCACCAAGATATTCGAATTCGAGCATCCTTGGAACAGAGAGATTATTCTTCAGTTCTATGCTACTTCGTATATCTCTGGTGATGAATCCGATATCTCAAAATGGATTATGGAGTGGATGACTGTCGTGGAATTAACACGTTAGATGTCCTTAGTGTCAGGACTTAGTCGCGAGGCCAACGCATCTGTGTGGTAGCTTGAGAGGGGTTGAGTGGGACGAGAGATGCAGGGCGGATCAACACACAAGACAAGAATTTAGACAGCTTCGAGCCCCGGGAAACATCATCCGGTAACAACCCTACATGTTGTTTGAGGCTAGATCTCATTATCATCATGAGGGAGTCATCGTAAACCGGCTCTCCTCTAGTTGTGTCTAGCCCTAGAGATTGTTTCTTGCCTGTCTTGCCTCCTTTGGGAGCCCTGCCCCTCCTTATATATGTTGAAGGAGCGGTTTGCATGACTAGTCCTAGTTGGATTAGGATTACTCTATTACAAGTGGACTCCTAGTCTTGCTTCCTTTGTAGGAGAATAGTCCTTATGCTTTCCTCATAAACCGGCCCACCATTAAACGTGAACCGGCCTTTTGGGCCTTGGGCCTTGTCATCCATTTGACCCGCCCGCCGGGTTAGTAATGAACCGCCAAGATCGGGCGGGTTACCCGTGAATCGCCAAGCTCCGGGCAGGTTACCAGTGAGTCATCCAGTCCGGCCGGGTTATACTTTCGGCCGGGTTACGCCGCGGGGTATATCCCCGACAATAGCCCCCAGTTTAATTTGGATTTATCCATTTTAAACTGATCTGCAACATAAACACAAGAACAAATTTGGCGGGTTGTGCTCCGTTTTAAATATTATTATAAACCAGCACTTGATCATCCTTAAGTCCTTGTCATTTCTTCCTTCTGAAAAATCCGAGTCAATAACCATCTTCATAATCAATTTGCTTGTAGAAGATATTTTATAAATAAAGAATCCATTTGAAATGGCCTTCAATGCTCTGAAAAAATATTGGTCTTCAAATATTCAACTGATATTCAGCCGGTTTGAAAATCTAGAACTTGCCGGTTTATGATTACCACCATTGTCGGGTTATAAAAACTGATGATTCTGGGTCATGATTGTTGCCAACGCCGGTTCATGATTGTTCCTAACGCCGGTTCATGATTGTTGATGATGCCGGATTGCAGACACAGGGTCATAATGATTGGTGACGCCGGGTCAATCTGGTTTGCTCAAAACAGAGAATTTGAAAATAGTTCTTCGATAATAATATAATACCTGTAGCCCCCAAGTCTTGAACAGAACAAAGTGATGATTTGAGACTTGTTTCCATATAATTACTACCACTTTGAAGAAATCCATGTTGTTCATCTCAGTCACTAGCAAAAAACTGAATACTCCATATATGTAGCCCCCAAGTGCCGGGTTGTCATGCTTGCAGCAACCCGGGACTTGAAATTGTCTTATGCTCATAAAAACTTCAACCAGTGTAGCACCCAAGGGCCGGGTCATTATGCAATAATGAGCAGGGACTTTGTAAATATAATCATGTAGATTTGAGCAATGATGTATAACCCCCAAGGGCCGGCTCAGTAAGATAATATTGAGCTGGGACTTGATATATACTTCAATGAAAATAACATCATATGATATAACCCCCATCATGGGGATTGAATCCACGTCCACAAGGTTAAGAGCCTTGTGCTTTACCAACTGAGCAATGTACCCTTCAATATAATGGATAAAAAGCTTTGCACCTTGAATTGTTGACAGGAGCAATTGGTAGCCCCCAAGGGCCGATGTCGGTGTCAAAACCGGCGGATCTCGGGTAGGGGGTCCCGAACTGTGCGTCTAGGCGGATGGTAACAGGAGACGAGGGACACGATGTTTTTACCCAGGTTCAGGCCCTCTTGATGGAGGTAAAACCCTATGTCCTTCTTGATTAATATTGATGATGTGGGTTACAAGAGTAGATCTACCACGAGATCAAGGAGGCTAAACCCTAGAAGCTAGCCTGTGGTATGATTGTTGTTTGTCCTATGGACTAAAGCCATCCAGTTTATATAGACACGGGAGAGGGCTAGGGTTACACAGAGTCGGTTACAAAGGTAGGAGATCTACATATCCGTATCGCCAAGCTTGTCTTCCACGCCAAGGAAAATCCCATCCGAACACGGGACGAAGTCTTCAATCTTGTATCTTCATAGTCTTGGAGTCCGGCCGATGATGATAGTTCGGCTATCCGGACACCCCCTAGTCCGGGACTCCCTTAGTAGCCCCTGAACCAGGCTTCAATGACGACGAGTCCGGCGCGCATGTTGTCTTCGGCATTGCAAGGCGGGTTCCTCCTCCGAATAATTCATAGAAGATTGTGAACACCAGGATAGTGTCCGACTCTGCAAAATAAATTCCACATACAACCATAGAGAGAATAATATTACACAAGTTCAATCTGCTGACGTATTTTGTGGCGTAACATCACACCACTACCAAGCCTTCAAATTGTTTTCATTGTTCCATCTCAGCGCGTTTAGCGAGGCGGTTTCCTTGGCACGTCTTGTCGAAGCAGAGATCGTGTTCCCCTTATTCCGGGATTCCCATCAATACGGACGTGGGTAACCCAACCGCGCCATTGATTGCGGCGCTTGGGAGATAAGCGAGTTTTATCAGGCCGGTGGGGACGCATGTTTCCGTCCGCCCATATAAGGGGATAAAGATCCAACCTTTTTACCTGCGCCTTCTTCCTCCTTGGCTTATCCATCTCTGCGAACTCGAGCTCTAGCGCCCAAGCCCGCACATCTCACCTCAACCTTCTCCAAATATGTCTGGAGCGGGAGGCAAGTGGATGGCCTCCTCCGTCATGGAGGGGCATATCCAGAAGCTGCGCAGCGCCGGATACTTGTCCAGCGACATCGCGCATCGGCTCCCGACGAGGGAGGGCTCATCCCCACCCCTAGGCCCCATGAGAGGGTAGTATTCCTTCCCCACTTCCTCCGTGGACTGGGCTTCCCACTTCATCCCTTTGTCCGGGGGCTCATGTTCTACTACGGCCTAGATTTCCATGATCTGGCCCCGAATTTTATCCTCAACATCTCGGCGTTTATCGTCGTGTGCGAGGCCTTCCTCTGCATCCAGCCCCACTTCGGCTTGTGGCTCAAGACCTTCAGTGTCAAGCCGAAGGTTGTGAAGGGCAGCCAAGCGGAGTGCGGAGGCGCCATGGTGGGCAGGATGTCCCACGTTACGTGGCTGGAGGGTACTTTCGTGGAAACCATTAAGGGGTGGCAATCGGGGTGGTTCTACATCACCGAGCCGCGTGACCCTAATTGGGCAGCGGCCCCCGAATTCAGATCCGGTATCCCTACACGGCTCACCTCCTGGAAAGAGAGTGGCCGGATCTGGGGGGATTCGGAGGAGCTGACCGGACTCCAAGCCTGTATCCAGAAGCTGGTGGACAAGAAGCTCAAGCTTGTCAACGCAGTCCAGGTCATGCTCATCCGCCGGATTCTCCCGTGCCAACGACGGGGCTTAAACATGTGGGAGTTCGATCCGACGCAGCACCAGACTTTGAATGGGCTCTTCGACACTACATATGAAGAGGTCTGGAAGGTGATGTTCAAGGGCGCCGAGGGTCCCGCATCCACTACCGAAGATCGCGGATTCAGCTCGCAGCGTCCAGCTAACGAGGTAAGTGATATTGTCCTTTATGGGATGCTTGTTATTCATAGTTTGACTCTATGCGGGATCCAAACTCCCTTTCCTTTGACAGGACTGGCTGAAGAAGGCCGCACAGGCTATCTGTCCGGCCCCATCGCCAGAGGACCCAGCTGACGCCCGCCTAACGGGGCTGCTGGCTCCGGCACCCCACGTGGTGCCGAAGAAGAAGGCCAAGAAGAAAGCCACGGGGACTCGGAGGAGTTCCCGTTTTCAGGTGCTATCGGACGATGAATCCAAGGCTGACTCCTCCCACCAAGGCGAGGAGAAGAAGAAAGCCTCTCCCCCAGCGGGGGGAGGGAAGAAAAGGAAGGCCTCCCCAACAAGGGAGGCCGAAGGGTCCAAGAGGGGAAAAACTCTTCCCACGGACTGTTCCGGCAACGCTAGTGATGACGACAAGGACTGGCCTCCAAGGGCCAAGCCTCTGGCGAGATCGTAAGTATCCGGATTCCCGAATAACTTCAAGGTTTTTGTTTTCCGCCATATTATGTCTTTCTAATGCCGCATACAACCCTGCAGTCCGCCTAAGGATGATCTCCCCACTTCGTCGAGCGGGTCCTTAGGGGCGTCGGATATGGATTCTCTTCCGACTGCCTCCACCCCCCGTGATGCTGACGATGCCGAGGTGGGATCCCAGGAAGGGACCCACCAGGAGGAGAGGGCCCCGGAGGCGTCGCAAGACAACCTCCCGGACTTTGCACCGGACTCAGCCCCGGAACCCATAGTGGCTCCAGAGTCCGGCGGGCGACCCCTTCGTAAGAAGGGCAAGACCGCGACGCCGGCTGCCTCCGTCCAACCGGAGGTGCCGGATAATTTGCTAGAGGCGCTCAATAGCGCCTCTATTGAAGAGGAACACCGCATTGTTATGAGTGCGGTGATTCAGAAAGTTCAGCTCGCCAAGAACGGGCTGACCGAAGCCTGCAGCAGCCTTCTAACAGGCTTTGAGGTAAGAATTTCGATATATGTAAAATGGTACCGCATAGACAGTAGCCCCTGATGCTCGGTTCAGTGTTCGGAAAGAAAAGCCGGACTGAGGATCTTTAGAAAGATAAACGCAGGAGTCATGAAAATATGTCAATATGGGATTGCAGGCTGTGCTGCTGACCTCTGCCGCACTGACTGCGGAGGTCAAAACTTTGAAGGAAAACCTCGAGCGGTCCGAGAACGAGCTCGGCCATGCCAAGAAGCAGCTCGAGGAAAAATAAGGTGAGTAATACCTTATGAAAATTGTACCTTACAGAAAAGGATTTGGTTGCAAGAAAAATGACAAGGATAACTGGGGTATTGCAGGGGCCACTAACGAGGTGGCGACCCTGAAGGAGGCGGTGGCTGCGGCCGAACGCAATGCGGCTGCGGAGCGCACCGAGTGAGAGAAACAGGAGGCGCGGGTGGCGGAGGTACAGCAAGACCTCCAGGATCTCGTGAAGAAACACGAGAGCCTGGAGCGTGACTCAAAGACTTGAGAGTCTGAGCTTGCAACGGCTCTTGAGAGTGCCAAAGCCACTAAGGCCGAAGCCTACAAGGCTCTCCAGGAGATAGAGGCGGTGAAGAAAATAGCAGCGGGTAAGGCATTTTTCATGCAAAGTAAGCATGTGAGTGTTAATTACCTGTTGCTTACCCGAATTCGGAGCTCTCCAGGAGCGTTCGCAGATCTTCCCCGCAGCATGTCCGATGCTGCCGCATTCTACCGGGCCGAGGAGGGGAGCTCAATGGAGAAGGTCTTCTGGTCTCAGTATGCTGAGGCCGGACATCCGGTGCCCCTGAGCGACTAGCTGAAGCAGCTGGTCGAGCTCCACAAGGTGGCCGAACAGGCCATGAAGGGCCTCATAGTTCGGCTGTGGCCTAAGGAGGCAATGCCCGGGAGCTACTTCGGCCTGGTGCGGCGGCTGGTGGATGCGTGCCCGTGGGTTGAAGTCATCAAGCACTCCGCCTGTATTGAATGTGCGCGTCGGGCCCTTGCCCGCGCAAAGGTGCACTGGGGCAAGATGGATGCCCAAAATCTTGTGACGGACCCCCCACCAGAGGGCAAGGAGCATCGCACGCCCGAGATGTATTATAGGAGTGTGCTGAAGGGCGCCCGCACTATTGCGGGTGAGTGCTCCAAAGATGTAATATTTGAGTAGACTCGCATTTTGTTATCCTGTGCGCTGAAAACTTGGTTCATATGCCCTAAGCAACGCTCGTTAATTTAAAATATTACCTTCTGTGCGGCTGTTTATCAAATCTGAGAGATGGCAAGTCGTCGGCTTCAGCCCCCATGCCACGAGTGCTGGGGTGTTCAGGATAAACTCGAGCGCTCTTGTTCCCATTTTTGGGTCCATCTAGGGAGGCGCTCAACACAACGAACAAGGCAACCGGACTTATAATGCTTGAACACTCTCACTTAGCCATAGAATTCTATAATTTTAAATTTCGGCGAAGCCCCTAGTTTTCGGAAGGCCGAATTTGGGGCGCTATCCACGCCTTGGCCGGACAGAATCCGGCTCCTCGCTCGAAGCGGCATAAGTCTTTAGGGACTCGCAAAGAACCTCTCGGACAGCGACCAGCTCTCGCCTCATCATGATGGTCAGTTTTAGCTTTCTCCACTGAGGCGTTAACCCAGCTCAACTGGGGCACAATCGCAGTGGTTCTCTCAGTGCTACCTTAGCCGATAAAACGGAACGTAAGGTACCAAAACATGGGAGCCGGGCAAACCCAACTATTGACCCAAGAACATGATTCGGAGCCGATGCATATAATGCTATAAGTTCGGGGTGCCGCACTTGTGAAAGTGTTCGGACTTATCACACCATAATGCGGGAAACATAAGCCCCTGTTGTATTTAGCCGTACCAAAACGTACGGATGCAACATGTCATAGATGAACATATGTGTAAGAAAGAAATGCAATTAGAAGCAAAAATGTGCTGCATTGCTTTATTCAATAAAAACTGCTGTAAGTGCAGGACGATACAAGTGGTGCGGTAAGCAAGGGATGGGACTGTTTAACATGTCCCCCTCCAGGGGTAGGCTACGGAATAATGCATAAAACAGATTTAATGCTCATGAGGGAGACCACCTGGGTTTTCGTTGTAGCCTTTCTCCTTCCCTGGCTGTTGCATCGTGGGTTCGACATGTCTGCTGCCGGACAGGGCCTCTGACGAACGGAGTCCTGTAGGTAAAAAATAAAAGGAAAAGAAAAAGAAACGACACACTTAAGAGCCCCTGGTGCGGTTGAGCCGCAGTCTGGGCTTATCGTGGTCGAGCCCCTTGCCCCATGCCCATGGTATCTTCAGAGCATAATGGAGTACGTGAAGGGTCTGTTTTAATGTTTTACAGGGGCTGGGGTTGGGGCCGCACTGCTACGCGTGCTCGGAACGTGCCAGGTGGTCGTGTTGTAGGTTACTCCGGGCACGCTTAGCTGTGTCCGGCCGCTTAGCAGCCGGACTCGAGAATTGCCTTAAAAGGCTGCTTTGTACTTCTGCCGCGAGAGCCGCTATATGTTCCTCCGTTCGGAGGGAGCGTTCAGTATTTCCGTTGACCGTGATGACTCCTCTAGGGCCTGTCATCTTGAGCTTGAGGTATGCGTAGTGCGGCACCGCGTTGAACTTGGCGAACGCAGTACGTCCGAGCAAGGCATGATAGCCCCTGCGGAACGGGACTATGTCAAAGATTAACTCCTCGCTTCGGAAGTTATCCGGGGATCCGAAGACCACTTCCAGTGTAACTGAGTCTGTACAATTGGCTTCTACACCTGGTATGACGCCTTTAAAGGTCGTCTTGGTAGGTTTAATCCTTGAGGGGTCTATGCCCATTTTGCGCACCGTGTCCTGATAAAGCAGGTTTAGGCTGCTGCCGCCATCCATCAGGACTCTGGTGAGATGAAATCCATCGACGATTGGGTCTAGAACCAATGCGACGAACCCACCATGGCGAATGCTGGTGGGGTGGTCCCATCGGTCAAAGGTGATCGGGCAAGAGGACCATGGATTGAACTTCGGGGCAACTGGCTCCATCGCGTATACATCCCTGAGTGCACGCTTCCGCTCCCTTTTGGGTATGTGCGTGGCTATATCATGTTCACCGTCCGCACCTGTGGGAGGAAACCCTTTTGTCCTCTATTGTTCGGCGGTCGGGTCTCTTCCTCGTCGTTGCTATGTAGCCCCTTGTCGCTGTTTTCGGCAATTAACTTGCCTGCCTACTTGAACACCCAACAGTCCCTATTGGTGTGGTTAGCTGGCTTTTCAGGGGTGCCATGTATCTGGCACAAGCGGTCGAGAATTCGGTCCAAATTGGACGGACCCTGAGTTGTTCTTTTGAATGGCTTTTTCCGTTGACCGGGTTTAGAGCCTCTGAATCCGGCATTGACTGCCGTATCCTCACTGTTATCACCGTTAATGCGGCGTTTGTTTTTGTTGCGACGCGACCTGCCACTATGGTCCTTGATATCCGGACTGCCAGAATTTTTGTTGAGGTTGTTGCTGCGTGCTAGCCAGCTGTCCTCACCCGCACAGAAGCGGGTCATGAGTGATGTAAGGGCTGCCATGGATTTCGGCTTTTCCTGTCCCAGGTGCCGGGCAAGACACTCGTCGCGGATGTTATGCTTGAAGGCCGCGAGGGCCTCGGCATCCGGACAGTCGATGATTTGGTTTTTCTTGGTTAAGAACCGTGTCCAGAATTGTCTGGCCGATTCGTCTGGCTGCTGAATTATGTGGCTTAGGTCATCTACATCTGGTGGTCGCACGTACGTGCCTTGGAAGTTATCAAGGAATGCGGCTTCTAGGTCCTCCCAACTCCCGATTGACTCTGCTGGCAAGCTGTTAAGCCAGTGCCGGGCTGGTCCTTTAAGTTTGAGTGGGAGATATTTGATGGCATGGAGATCGTCTCTGCGGGCCATGTGGATGTGGAGGAGATAGTCCTCGATCCAGACCGCGGGGTCTGTTGTGCCATCATAAGATTCAATATTGACGGGTTTAAACCCTTCTGGGATTTGATGATCCATTACCTCATCTGTGAAGCACAGTGGGTGTGCGGCGCCTCTGTACTGGGCGATATCGTGACGGAGCTCAAAAGAGCTTTGTCTGTTGTGTTCGGCCCGGCCGGACTTACTGTGTCCGGGGTGATGGTGATCGTCACGTATCATGGGGCGCCCACGTGATCCATAGATCGATCTTGATTGTCTTGCCTTATCCTCCAATATGTCGCGCAGGTCCGGAGTGTTCCCCTGTGGCCTTGTGCTTTTCAAGCGATGTCGGGGTACGGGTCTAGTGAAGGGCCTTGAGGCCTCTCTATCGCGACCACGGGGTGGTCGATCAGCCGTATTGTCTCCTGGTGAAGCGGGATCATATGCCTCCACCTCTAATCGGGGGAGCAGCTTACATTTGGGGTAGCTTTTGGAGGGTCGTTCGAGTTCAAGCTCTTCGGCCGCGAGGACTTCGGTCCATCTGTCGGCTAGCAGATCTTGATCAGCTCTAAGCTGCTGCTGCTTTTTCTTGAGGCTGTTTGTCGTGGCCATAAGCCTGCGTTTGAAACGCTCCTGTTCGACGGGATCCTCAGGCACGACGAATTCGTCGTCGTCGAGGCTTGCCTCGTCTTCGGAGGGAGGCATATAGTCCTCTACCTCTTCTTTGGCCGCTCTCTCATGAGGGCTGGCGTCCCCCTCCTCCTATGCTGGATCTTGCTGGAGTGGGTTGTCTTCGGCGCTATCCGGTGTATTATTGTCTCCGGTGCCGGAATCCTCATTCTTGCTATGGCGGGATTTAGAGCGGCGCCGCTGACGCCGGCGCTTGGGCTGTTACTTGGAGGGGTCATCCTCCGCTATTCCTTCGCCGTTCCCATCCTTTGGGATATCCACCATGTATATGTCGTATGAAGAGGTGGCTTTCCAGTGCCCGGTGGGTGCTGGTTCTTGGTCGTCTCGGGCATCGTTGTCCATACTGTCAATGTCCTCAGAGTCGTAATCTAGCATGTCGGTTAGATCGTCGACAGTGGCTACCAAGTGGGTGGTGGGTGGGCTCTGAATTTCTTCATCGTCCGCATCCCAACCGTCCTGGCAGCAGTCCGGCCAGGCCTCTCCTGATAACGAGAGGTACTTTAGCGAACTCAAGATGTCGCCAAAAGGTGAGTGTTGAAAGATGTCCGCCGCGGTGAACTCCATGATCGGTGCCCAATTGGATTCGACTGGAGGGGGCGCGGGAGGTCCGGAGTCCGGCAAGGAGTCCGGCACCTCGGAGTCACGAGCTTCATGGGGGACAAGATCGGTGTTCGGCTCTATCGCCGTAGAGGTTGCAGCCCCCGAGGTGGTGTCTAGCAATCCATCCTTGGTCTGCGCGGCCGGCTCCGAGTCAAAGATCGGAGCGGGTTCGAGTGCGGCCTCCAGGGTACTGTCCGGCTGCAGAGCTAAATCATGCCCATTGTGACAGTACGGCACGCTCGGCTGTGGCTCGAATCCGTCAAGGATCAAGTCCCCGCGGATGTCAGCTGTGAAGTTCAAACTTCCAATTCTGACCTGACGGCCAGGGGCATAGCCTTCGATCTGCTCCAGCTGGCCAAGCGAATTGGCCCGTAGTACGAAGCCGCCGAATACGAAGATCTGTCCGGGGAGGAAGGACTCACCTTGGACTGCATCGTTGTTGATGATCGAAGAAGCCATCGAGCCTATCGGTGACGACACAGAGGAACTCTCAATGAAAGCACCAATGTCGGTGTCAAAACTGGCGGATCTCGGGTAGGGGGTCCCGAACTGTGCGTCTAGGCGGATGGTAACAGGAGACGAGGGACACGATGTTTTTACCCAGGTTCGGGCCCTCTTGATGGAGGTAAAACCCTACGTCCTGCTTGATTAATATTGATGATGTGGGTTACAAGAGTAGATCTACCACGAGATCAAGGAGGCTAAACCCTAGAAGCTAGCCTATGGTATGATTGTTGTTCGTCCTATGGACTAAGGCCATCCGGTTTATATAAACACCGGAGAGGGCTAGGGTTACACAGAGTCGGTTACATAGGTAGGAGATCTACATATCCGTATCGCCAAGCTTGCCTTCAATGCCAAGGAAAGTCCCATCCGGACACGAGACGAAGTCTTCAATCTTGTATCTTCATAGTCTTGGAGTCCGGCCGATGATGATAGTTTGGCTATCCGGACACCCCCTAGTCCGGGACTCCCTCAGTAGCCCCCGAACCAGGCTTCAATAAGAGCCTTGTGCTTTACCAACTGAGCAATGTACCCTTCAATAGAATGGATAAAAAGCTTTGTACCTTGAATTGTTGACAAGAGCAATTGGTAGCCCCCAAGGGCCGACTCATTATAATGTGATGAGTCGGGTCTTCAATAAGATGAGCAAAATTGACTTTGCATTAGCCCCCAAGTGTCATGGTGCATGCTTGAAGCGACATGAGACTTGCATATTTGATATAATCTCAACTTAAATAATGTAGCCCCCAAGTGCCGGGTTGTAAGCCTGCAGCGACTCAGGACTATTCCCTCCATTGTAGAATAAATCATATCCATTGATAAAATAATATCCATTGCGCTGAAACGACTTTGAAAACCTAAATCATAATATTGGTTATTGATAACCATAATAAAAATCCAGCCATGTTGGCTATTAAAGATTTGAATAATATATCCAATGATTTATAAGCGCATGATTCCAATGGCGCAATACAAATATATACTGGCGACTTATAGTCCAAAGCCAGGCTGGGTTAATAAACACCGGTGATTTGTATTTATGCTTTATTCAACCTGTTTCTGCATACAACAAGTTTATAGTGTCCTGGCGGTTTACCGCCGGACGGGTCATAATGCCCAACATATAACCCATAATGCCCAACATATAACCCGGGTTTATAACCAAGGCTGCACTTAAGAATAATCAAATATGAAATATATCATACCTTTGACATTGAATCACATTGTTGGTTTACCAACTTTTTGTAGTAAAGGTGATAACCCCAATCTTGAGTACTGATAACTCCTTCCATATTGTGTCGGTTTATGATAAAACTGTGACGGGTTGTGATAAACACCGGATTAACCATATATAATACTGGCAACTTGTAGTCAAACCAGACCGGGTTAATAAGCGCCGGATTATGACTGCTCATATACTGACAACTTGTAGTTGAAAGTCAAGCCGGGTTAATGAACGCCGGATTGATGTAATGACTTATAGTCAGTCCGGGTCAATAGATGCCGGTTTAACTCAAAACCTTATCAAAGGAGAGAAAACTTCAAAAATCAAATAAAACTTGTAGTCAAGGCTTTTCAAGGGCTGCCAGGCCCAAATTCGGGGCTTTTCATGGGCTGCCAGGCCACTGAGTTAAACCATTTGACAAAGCCTTTTAAGATGGGCCTCCAACTAACCAATCGTCGTTTTAACTTTGACAAGTTCAGGGTCTGTATAAGATTGACTTGTCAAACGTTCGGTGGGTCATGCCAGGATTACCTGGATAGGAGTGGCTTACTTGATGAAGGCAGGTTAACCCGAGGTTTTAGGTGAATACACCAGGCTTCCAAGCCGTGCTTGATAACAGATTACAAGGGTCCTTTCAAACTCTTTGTTGCTTTGCACAAAGAGCCCCCAAGTAACTTTGTGAGCTGTGCTCAATGGGTGCCTATGTTTGAGTTGTGCTTAGCACAAACTCTCTTTGGCCCCTTGGGTGTGAAGCTCCCAAGCTTTGTTGTGGCGTGCTAGCCGCATCAAGAGGGTAGTAATCCTATGTTCTCTTTGGTGAATACACCTATGTTTGAACAGGAAACCCCCAAGTGATCATATGAAGATGAGCCCATAAGGCAGGATACCCATGTTTGAACCTCGCGTTAGGGCAGCAGGTCCTCTTCGGCAACCTTTCACTTTTTGCAAGAGATAAATTCTTCTTGAACCGGGATTTTGATCCGGATATTGAGAGCTTCAAAGCTTTGTGGGAGACATCTTTCCCTTGAACCGGACCTTAAACCGGAATTTTTATTTTCAGCCGGAATTTTCCTGACGGCCTCTAAACTCGAACTTGCGAGAAGTTAATTCTTTTTGAACCGGACATTCTTAAACCGATTTCAGAGCGTCATAGCTTTGTGGAAGAACAGATTTCCCTTGAACCGGATTGTAAACCGGATACTTGAGAGCTTTAGTGAGACTGACTGCCCTTGAGCTGGATTTTAAACCGGAATCCTTTCGGATGACCCGGAACTTCTTCCTTAAGCCGGGATTTTGTAACTGTCATATCGTTTCTAAGCCGGAAATTTTCTGACGGCATTTAAATTTTCACCAATACGGCGGTAGCCTCCGGGACCGGGTTATCTTTCCCTCCAACATCCTGGGGTTCTTACATTCACTGAAAACCGACAATATTTGCTGACTCGTATCATTATAGCCCCCAAGTCTCAAGGCGACTCGAGGAGTTGGCTTGAGATTCTCCATATTTGACCATGATATAAACCGGCATAACTTGTATATCATTGGTGTTGATAGCACGATGTGAACCCATAGAAGCTTGAGGTGACTGCGGCGGGTTATAAATGATCCCGTATGAGCCGTGTCAGCAACTCGGCCAATGGTTCCTCCCAACTGGTGATTTTAAGTTAACCAAACTGTAGTGGTGGCAACTTGTGTGCCTCCTCATTGAGCCATCCAGTGCAGACGGCGGTTGATGATAATTTGCCTCCAATTTGAAAGAAAACCGGGCTACACAAGCTGTGACTTGCTTTATGCTCAATAAACAGCTCATGCAGACATGTGCGGCCCGGTGTGTTGATGTAGACCAGGCCACGAGAGACGGACGGTAAATACGTCCGTAGTGTTAGAGGCAACATAGATGAGTCGGCCACGGCGTTGTACGCCAGTGTGGATATGCAACTTGTCCTCCCCGTTGTAAACCGGCGCGGACGCGTGAACCGGTCGCAAGAGCGGACGGGCGAGTTGTCAGTGGAGTTGTAAGCTGGTGCGGACGCGCGAGCCAATCACAGGCGCAGTCCTGGCTAGTTGATGTAGACCGGGCCATACGGGCGGCGGCTTGTGCGTGTCCATACCCATGGTATAAACCATATTTGTAGTGAATGATTGTCCTATGTACACAGATGAAAGTAATTGTTCTTTGACAAAAATAATACGTGCTAATAAAATAGACTTTAGATGGATAGCACCTGATTTGTTCAGTCCGAAAATTATCCATCGTGGAGTTGATGATCACTGCGTTGAAGCTGAAATCAACCACAGTCGAGTCGGCCGCGGGGGCAGACATATGAATCGGCCCGGCGTTTGTAAGCCGGTGCGGACAAGCAAGTTATCCTTCGTGTTGTAAGCCGGCACAGACGCGTGAACCGGCGGCGAAGGCGGACGGGCGAGTCGTCCATGGTGTTGTAAGGTGGTGCGGACGGGCCAGTCGGCCGGCGCGTTGATGTAAACCGGACCGTGATATGCGTGTCCGTGAAGCTGCGCGGCATAGTCGAACATGCATCCGCGGTATAATGGCATAAACAGTTGTCCTGTGTAAAAATGTTACAGGGCAGAATAATTGTTCTCAGATGAATAATATGTATAAAAAAAATTAAATAGATAGCACCTGGAATTTTCGTCGGATGAACGCAAACGCTGGTCTGGATAATGCTGGACATAGTCATACGAAAAAGGATAGTAACTATACGTCCAACTCCGGTTGACCCTCCAAAATTCTGGACGCGTCTGATGATCGGATGTTGTACTGGCATCCACTTGGTTCTCTTTTGTCTTAATTTGATGATGAAGAGTAGTAGTACTAATTGTTGGGAGCAGTGTCCGACTGTTGGGGAACGTAGTAATTTCAAAACAAATCCTACGCACATGCAAGATCATGGTGATGCATAGCAACGAGAGGGGAGAGTGTTGTCCACGTACCGTCGTAGACCGAAAGCGGAAGCGTTATGACAACGCGGTTGATGTAGTCATACGTCTTCACGATCCGACCTATCCAAGCACCGAACGTACGGCACCTCCGAGTTCAGCACACGTTCAGCTCGATGACGATCCCCAGACTCCGATCCAGCAGGGTGTCGGGGATGAGTTCTGTCAGCACGACAGCGTGGTGACGATGATGATGTTCTACCGACGCAGGGCTTCGCCTAAGCACCGCTACGATATGACCGAGGTGGAATATGGTGGAGGGGGGCACCGCACACGGCTAAGGAACGATCACGAAGATCAACTTGTGTGTCTAGAGGTGGCCCCCTCCTCCGTATATAAAGGGGGGGAGGAGGAGGGGGCTGGCCAAGGGGGTGGCGCGCCCTAGGAGGGGGAAACCTACTCCAAGTAGGTTTGCCCCTCCCTTTCCTAGTCCAAGAAGGAGGGGGGAGGAAGGAGTGGGAGAGGGGAAAGGCAAGGGGGCGCCACCTCCCCCCTTCCTTGTCCTATTCGGACTCAAGGGGAGGGGGCGCGCCTCTTGGCCTGGCCGGCCCATCTCTCTCTCCACTAGGGCCCAACAAGGCCCATTAGTTCCCGGGGGGTTCCGGTAACCCTCCAACACTCCGGTTTTCTCCGAAATCACCCGGAACACTTCCGGTGTCTGAATATAGTCGTCCAATATATCAATCTTTATGTCTCGACCATTTTGAGACTCCTCGTTATGTCCGTGATCACATCTGGGACTCCGAACAACCTTCGGTACATCAAAACTTATAAACTCCTAATAAAATTGTCATCGTAACGTTAAGCGTGCGGACCCTACGGGTTCAAGAACTATGTAGACATGACCTAGAACTGTTTCCGGTCAATAACCAATAGCGGAACCTGGATGCTCATATTGGCTCCTACATATTCTACGAAGATCTTTATCGGTCAAACCGCATAACAACATACGTTGTTCCCTTTGTCATCGGTATGTTACTTGCCCGAGATTCGATCATCGGTATCCAATACCTAGTTCAATCTCGTTACCGGCAAGTCTCTTTACTCGTTACATAATGCATCATTCTGTAACCAACTCATTGGCCACATTGCTTGCAAGGCTTATAGTGATGTGCATTACCGAGAGGGCCCAGAGATACCTCTTCGACAATCGGAGTGACAAAACCTAATCTCGAAATACGCCAACTCAACATGTACCTTTGGAGACACCTGTAGAGCTCCTTTATAATCACCCAGTTACGTTGTGACGTTTGGTAGCACACAAAGTGTTCCTCCGGTAAACGGGGGTTGCATAATCTCATAGTTGTAGGAACTTTGTATAAGTTATGAAGAAAGCAATAGCAACATACTAAATGATCAAGTGCTAGGCTAATGGAATGGGTCAAGTCAATCACATCATTCTCCTAATGATGTGATCTCGTTAATCAAATGACAACACATGTCTATGGTTAGGAAACATAACCATCTTTGATTAATGAGCTAGTCAAGTATAGGCACACTAGTGACATTATGTTTGTCTATGTATTCACACATGTATTATGTTTCTGGTTAATACAATTCTAGCATGAATAATAAACATTTATCATGATGTGAGGAAATAAATAATAACTTTATTATTGCCTCTAGGGCATATTTCCTTCACCGACCTCATCCTTGGTATTTGAAACTAGTAGCCAAAGGTACTCCATAGCGCGGCTGGTTTAAACAAGTAAACGAGGCAGCACGCGAAGGGAATCCTGGAAGACTAGCGACACGCGGCGGCGGTTCTGTTTTTCTTTTCTTCAGCCCGAGTCCGGTCAAGTGTCCAGACCGGTAATACTGATGTACTTGGCTTGGCCTTTTTCCTCCTTGATTTGACCTGCCCTGGATGACATGCATGTGTACACCAGCTTGGTGGTACATGCATGCTTGGGACTTGGGCGTACATCTCCTTTATTTTTGTTTAGGTGTCCCGCTCTTGGAGGGAATGCATGCACAATTTCCAAGTATTGCTCAGGCTTCAGCCTTTATATTTAGCCCTTTTTTTACGAACAAGTTGTTTGCTTCTTTCCTTCTCTTCTTCTCTTGACCTCACCATGCGGATGATCCTGTAGTAGCACTTCACTTCTTCCGACTCGGAGGCTGACTCAGATGGATGTAGTAATTAAGGACAGAACACATCTGATCTAGTAATACTCAAGTAGTACTAGCCCTCTTCCTAGAAAAGGAATAGTTGATGTTGGCTTTCAAGTGGCAGAGTGCTAGTTTAAGCGGTACTAGTACTTTTGCTTTTGTCTTGGGTAACGGAGCGGTGGCCGGGTCAGAACAAAAATAGCCTTGGGACTTGAAAACATGTATATATAGTAGCAACGCAAACATGACGGATCGGACCGATGCTTGAGGTATAGTAATCGGACCCAGCCGCTGATTGTGAAAAATCCTTACAGGCTTGGTGGACTGGTAGAACGTTGACTTTGGAGAAAAAACTTCAGTCAATCTCGGCGGATCAAAAGTGGTCAGATGAATCGTCGGACGGTAGTAACAAAGAGACCGTAACCCTAACTTCTTTTGACTTGGAAAAAATATTGTATCTTGTCGCCATGACTGTTTGCCACTGAGATGTTAATTCTTCCGCCTCAGATCTTTTTCAACTAGTCAATCACGAGCTTCTTGAACCCTAAAATAGATCCATCCAAGAACTCATCACCACCGTGCGCAGGCCCCACGGTGGGCGACAACTGTCGTGGAATTAACACGTCAGATGTCCTTAGTGTCAGGACTTAGTCGCGAGGCCAACACATCTATGTGGTAGCTTGAGAGGGGTTGAGTGGGACGAGAGACGCAGGGCGGATCAACACACAAGACAAGAATCTAGACAGCTTCGGGCCCCGGGAAACATCATCCGGTAACAACCCTACATGCTGTTTGAGGCTAGATCTCATCATCATCACGAGGGAGTCGCCGTAAACCGGCTCTCCTCTAATTGTGTCTAGCCCTAGAGATTGTTTCTTGCCTGTCTTGCCTCCTTTGGGAGCCCTGCCCCTCCTTATATATGTTGAAGGGGTGGTTTGCATGACTAGTCCTAGTTGGATTAGGATTACTCTATTACAAGTGGAGTCCTAGTCTTGCTTCCTTTGTAGGAGAATAGTCCTTATGCTTTCCTCATAAACCGGCCCACCATTAAACGTGAATCGGCCTTTTGGGCTTTGGGCCTCGTCATCCATTTGACCCACCCGCCGAGTTACTAATGAACCGCCAAGATCAGGCGGGTTACCCGTGAATCGCCAAGCTCCGGGCGGGTTACCAGTGAGTCGTCCAGTCCGACCGGGTTATACTTCCAGCCGGGTTACACCGCGGGGTATATCCCCGACAATGACCGAAAGAAAACACATCAAATGCACTTCAATAGATTTGTCTCGCACTTCCATTTCCCTTGCTTTGAGCATGGCAACACTGAAATTCGGGAGCATGATGACCCACAAGTGTAGGGGATCTATCGTAATCCTTTCGATAAGTAAGAGTGTCGAACCCAACGAGGAGCAGAAAGAAATGATAAGCGGTTTTCGGTAAGGTTTTCTCTGCAAGCACTGAAATTGTAGGTGATAGATAGTTTTGTGATAAGATAAATAGTAACGAGTAACAAGTAAATAAAGTAAATAAAGTGTAGCAAGGTGGCCCAATCCTTTATGTAGCAAAGGATAAGCCTGGACAATTTCTAATAATGATAAAGAAGCTCCCGAGGACACATGGGAATTATCGTCAAGCTAGTTTTCATCACGTTCATATGATTCGCGTTCGGTACTTTGATAATTTGATATGTGGGTGGACCGGTACTTGGGTACTGCCCTTACTTGGACAAGCATCCCACTTATGATTAACCCCTATTGCAAGCGTCCGCAACTACAAAAGAAGTATTAAGGTAAACCTAACCAAAGCACTAAACATATGGATCCATATCAGCCCCTAACGAAGCAACGCATAAACTAGGGTTTAAGATTCTGTCACTCTAGCAACCCATCATCTACTTATTACTTCCCCATGCCTTCGTCTAGGCCCAAATAATGGTGAAGTGTCATGTAGTCGACGTTCACATAACACCACTAGAGGAAAAGACAACATACATCTCATCAAAATAACGAACAAATACCAAATTCACATGACTACTAATAGCAAGACTTCACCCATGTCCTCAGGAACAAACATAACTACTCACAAAGCATATTCATGTTCATAATCAGAGGAGTAATAATATGCATAAAGGATCTGAACATATGATCTTCCACCAAGTAAACCAATTAGCATCAACTACAAGGAGTAATCAACACTACTAGCAACCCACAGGTACCAATTTGTGGTTTTGATACAAGATTGGATACAAGAGATGAACTAGGGTTTTGAGAGGAGATGGTGCTGGTGAAGATGTTGATGGAGATTGACCCCCTCCCGATGAGAGGATCGTTGGTGATGACGTTAGTGATGATTTCCCCCTCCCGGAGGGAAGTGTCCCCGGCAGAACAGCTCCGCCAGAGCCCTAGATTGGTTCCGCCAAGGTTCCGCCTCGTGGCGGCGGAGTTTCGTCCCGTAAGCTTGCCCATGATTTTTTCCAGGGTAAAAGCTCTAATATAGCAGAAGATGGACATCGGGGGCCCACCAGGGGGTCCAGGAGACAGGGGGCGCCCTCCACTCTCCTGGCTGAGGTGTGGGCCCCCTGGTGTATTTCTTTCGCCTAATAATTCTTATTAATTCCAAAAAGATGTTTCGTGGAGTTTCAGGATTTTTGGAGCAGTGCAGAATAGGTTTCCAATGTTTGCTCCTTTTCCAGCCAGAATTCCAGCTGCCGGCATTCCCCCTCTTGATGATAAACCTTGTAAAATAAGAGAGAATAGCCATAAGTATTGAGATATAATGTGTAATAACAACCCATAATGCAATAAATATTGATATAAAAGCATGATGCAAAATGGACGTATCAACTCCCCCAAGCTTAGACCTCGCTTGTCCTCAAGCGGAAGCCGAAATCGAAAAATATGCCCACATGTTTAGAGATAGAGATGTCGATAAAAATAAAATACGGACATGAGGACATCATGATCATTCTTATAACAGCAACATATATAGATTTTGTCATATGATTTCTTATGCTTAAGTAACAATCAATTCACAATGTCAAGTATGGTTCAAAAACTTCGTTGGGAACTAATAAACTATAATCTCAGTCATTGAAGCAATTGCAATTTATCATAACATCAGAAAGAGTCAACAATAGAGCTTTTCAGCAAGTGCACATACTCAACTATCTTGTAGTCTTCTACAATTGCTAACACTCACGCAATACTTGTGGTTATGGAGTTTCAGCCGGACACTGACAAAGATAGGGGCTTATTGAGTTGCCTCCCAACGTATTCACCTTTAGGTGATGTCAACAATAATAGCCCATGCTAACTTACATCCAGTTGGATATATATATCATGATCTTTCAAACACGAGGAGCTTGCCAAAGGATAAAATGAAAAAGGGAAAGGTGTGGATCACCTTGACTCAAGCATAAAGTAAAAACATAAGGTAAAAGATAGGCCCTTCGCAGAGGGAAGCAGGGGTTGTCATGTGTGTTTAGGGTTGATGCACAAAATCTTAATGCAAAAGAGCGTCACTTTATATTGCCCCTTGTATGTGGACCTTTATTATGCAGTCCGTAGATTTTATTACTTCCACAACAAGATCGTACAAAGCTTATTTTCTCTGCACTAATAAGTCATACATATTTAGATAGAAATTTTTATTGCTTGCAACATGACAACTTACTTGAAGGATCTTACTCGATCCATAGGTAGGTATGGTGGACTCTCATGGCAAAACTGGGTTTAAGAATGTTTGGAAGCACAAGTAGTATCTCTACTTGGTGCAAGGAATTTGGCTAGCATGAGGGGGAAAGGCAAGCTCAACATGTTTGGAAGGTCAATGACAATATACTTTAACTGAGATGTCAGAAAACATAAACCATTACGTTGTCTTCCTTGTCCAACATCAACTCTTTTAGCATGTCATACTTAATGAGTGCTCCCAATTACAACAGGTGTCCAAGATAATATATTTATATGTGAACCCCTCTTTCCTTATCACTTCCTATTAATTGCAACGATGACCAAGGCTACGTTTATCAACTCTCAACAATTTTTATGCCTCATACTTTCTATGTGTGAAGTCATCACTATCCATAAGATCAATATGAACTCTTTTATTCTTTCTACTTTCTCAAGATCATAGCAGCATAGAAAAGCCCTTGATTGACACTAATCTTTATTATAGATAGCTCACGGACTCGAATACAAAAAGAGATCACAATGCAAAGCTCAAAACTACTTGATATCAAAACTTCAATCTACTAGATCAAGATACTACTAAAAGGATCGAACTAAATAAAACGGTAAAGATAGGAGTGTTATGGTGATACGATATCGGGGCACCTCCCCCAAGCTTGGCAGTTGCCAAGGGGAGTGCCCATACCCATGTGATTATGTCCTCGGAAGTGGTGAAGTAAGAGTTGTTGATGATGTAGGCTTGTCGTCCGTCTTCCAACGCATAGGCTCTCCATCATAGAAGGATGATCGAGTCTCCGGGATCCTTAAATCTGCAGCCAAACTCATCCTCTTGAATCTATATTCATACTCACACACTACAAAAAAAAGACACATCCATGACATTTTTGGCCGAACGATTTTTTTTCTGTCATACATATGACACTTCTATGACGATAATTGTGACAAAACCCGGTATCATCATAGATGTGGTGGGCTCCTACTTCTATGACAAAAAATCATGACAGAAAATGGGCTTTTCGTCCTGGACGGGCCGGAGACGCTGCTGCATGACATTCTCTGGGCCGTCCATGACAGAAAAAACCGTAGTAGAAGCGAGGGGGAGGAAAATTTCGGGGAGTTGCCAGTTATGGTGGGAAGTCGGGGGCAGAGCGATGCGTGTTTCTCTTGTACAGGTATGCGTGTGTGTGTGAGGCGTTGGCTCTAACTGAACCCGAGCGAGGCGTTGGGCTCTAACTGAACCCGAGCGATTGCACTGCAGGCTACGCGTTACTGAACCCGAGCGATCGATCGATGGCTGTTAACTGAACCCGATGGAGCGATTCCTTCGCTACTACTGCAAACTGAAGCCGATCGATGTTGCCTCTGGGATGAACAGTGAGCGTTG